>NC_140167.1:199596624-199635200 GCF_963971535.1 Notolepis coatsorum | reverse complement strand
GGAATATTAATGCAGTCTATTTCCACCGATTAGCTTTAGTTCTTATTTATTTATCCACTGTCATTTCAGTGTTGGTGTATACTGTATAGGCTATATAGTGTATTTCAATATAAGTTTAATTGATTAATGATATATTCGAAGGAATGCAGGTTTATAGCTATATCAACCCCCTCCAATGTACAGTAAATGACCAAGTATGGTTTTGTCAATATTCCAATGTACAGTTTTGCTTGTACAGTGTAAGTCTACCATCCCTCCTACCCAACCTCCTCCAACAGTTTCTACGTCAAATGTACTCTCTTTTCTGGACTCTTTTTGTATCACAAACAGTACTGTATTTGCAAATCTGGTATGTCATAAATGTATAGATGTAGCAGTACTGTCTATCTGTGTCGTGTGTGTCATATATGTTATGATGAATTGAAAATGGGGGACCCTGATGTAAACAAGACGAAATTCTTTCTCTGGTCTGCATCCCCTTATGTAATTGAGCTGTACTGTACTGTACCCATTCTGCAATCTGTTAATAAAGTTTTCAATCAATCAATCAATCAATCAATCAATCAAACAAAGGTCTGTCCCATTGTATACCAATTAATGGGATACATTGCATGTTGACCTGCATTCTTTCAAATGTATATAATTAATCATTAAAACAGATGTGTAACAAATAAGAAATGCAAATTCCACAGAAGGCATTACAGTTTTTCTCAATTGCTTTGGTGCATTTCTCTGATCAGAATTAAAGTTCTCATAACTGTTAGTGCATTTCTCAAAACAATTAGTACAAACTGCAAAACCTAGGTGATAACCTGCAGAAGCGTGTCACTTGCTCAAAATGGATAATGCATTCCTCAAAAGCAAGTATTCATGTCAATGAAAGTGTCACTGTCATCAAAATGAAAAGTCCTGACACCATTGTTTATGAACAAGATAGTCAAATGGCTTTGCCATGTTTTCGTTATGACAGTTCACTCTGTAAGTGTTTTCCAATGCAAAAAAAGTCAGATCTTGGTGACACTTTCTGAAAATGCTCAAGACAGCACTATACACTATTTGCACAGCCATTTGAAATCTACAGTTACACATTGCTGTATTTAGTGAGGTAAATGAGTACAAGACACGTATGTTTCACATTTTTACTGCATATGCTCTTTGCAATTTTAATTTGTTCACAGCATTGTGCAAAAGAAAAATACAAACTAATTTACAACAAACATAAGAAACACCCTTTGGCCTTTGGGTAGAGCTGTGCACAACTGTAAACAATATTGCAGTACATATTGGAACTGAATTGGAACATACAACATACACAGTACTGTAAATCATTCATTCACATCCAGACGTTCCTGTCTGTCTGGCTATTGGATTCAGGAATGGGGAGTAGGGAGGGAGATATTCCACCAGCATCCTTTCATGTGCTGCAAACCACTGTGTGACCAGAATTGCGTGGTGAAAACGCACATTATCCCATACAACAACGTACTTGGTCAGATGGTCGCCATTTAGACCCCTCTCATTCTCAGGGATTATGTCCCTGTAAAGAGTGTCTAAAAAAGTCAGCAGATGTTGTGTGTTGTATGGACCAATGCGGGGCATATGGGTGAGGATGCCGTTTTCTGAGATTGCTGCACACATTGTAATATTCCCTCCTCGTTGGCCTGGGACATCAGTGGTTGCTCTCTGTCCAATGCGATTCCTTCCACGCCTTCTACCTTTTGCCAGATTGAAACCCGCCTCATCAACATATATGAATGTGTGCAGCGATTCCCTGGCATCCAGCTCCATTCAGGGGAAAAATTATAAAGAAATGTATACAATTTGCTTGACAGATTTTGACAACTAGTTCAACATATTTGTATGTAATGACTCAAGCAATGAAATGAGGACTATTCGTTTTATAGGGAATGACTATTCAGCAGTCATAAGTATAGTTCATTTTGACTGACATGACCTAAGCAAATGATAATGTTATAAAACAGCAGAGAATTGTATGAAAGCAATTGATGCATGTCCAAAAGCATTTGCAATTTGTTCGGAGGAATGAGAAACTGCTACTATGATGTGCACAAATTACAAAATGTTGTGGAGGTTGAACTAATATTTATGAGAACTTTAATTCTGATCAGAGAAATGCACCAAAGCAATTGAGAAAAACTGTAAATTATTATTATTTTCAATCATTTCACAATAATTGCATAATTGTGTTTGAATATCTGAGTAATTAAAGTAATTATACATTTGTCCAAAATAGCTGGTTCAGATATGGTTAATCCAGCTGCCCTGTGATCAGATGAATCCATATTATTTATTTTTCCGACATCAAATGCGTAATTTCTTATCGTACAAATATTGTCATATTTATTTTACAGTTTTTCTCAATTGCTTTGGTGCATTTCTCTGATCAGAATTAAAGTTCTCATAACTGTTAGTGCATTTCTCAAAACAATTAGTACAAACTGCAAAACCTAGGTGATAACCTGCAGAAGCGTGTCACTTGCTCAAAATGGATAATTCATTCCTCAAAAGCAAGTATTCATGTCAATGAAAGTGTCACTGTCATCAAAATGAAAAGTCCTGACACCATTGTTTATGAACAAGATAGTCAAATGGCTTTGCCATGTTTTCGTTATGACAGTTCACTCTGTAAGTGTTTTCCAATGCAAAAAAAGTCAGATCTTGGTGACACTTTCTGAAAATGCTCAAGACAGCACTATACACTATTTGCACAGCCATTTGAAATCTACAGTTACACATTGCTGTATTTAGTGAGGTAAATGAGTACAAGACACGTATGTTTCACATTTTTACTGCATATGCTCTTTGCAATTTTAATTTGTTCACAGCATTGTGCAAAAGAAAAATACAAACTAATTTACAACAAACATAAGAAACACCCTTTGGCCGTTGGGTAGAGCTGTGCACAACTGTAAACAATATTGCACATATTGGAACTGAATTGGAACATACAACATACACAGTACTGTAAATCATTCATTCACATCCAGACGTTCCTGTCTGTTTGGCTATTGGATTCAGGAATGGGGAGTAGGGAGGGAGATATTCCACCAGCATCCTTTCATGTGCTGCAAACCACTGTGACCAGAATTGCGTGGTGAAAACGCACATTATCCCATACAACAACGTACTTGGTCAGATGGTCGCCATTTAGACCCCTCTCATTCTCAGGGATTATGTCCCTGTAAAGAGTCTAAAAAAGTCAGCAGATGTTGTGTGTTGTATGCACCAATGCGGGGCATATGGGTGAGGATGCCGTTTTCTGAGATGGCTGCACACATTGTAATATTCCCTCCTCGTTGGCCTGGGACATCAGTGGTTGCTCTCTGTCCAATGCGATTCCTTCCACGCCTTCTACCTTTTGCCAGATTGAAACCCGCCTCATCAACATGTATGAATGTGTGCAGCGATTCCCTGGCATCCAGCTCCATTCAGGGGAAAATTTATAAAGAAATGTATAAAATTGGCTTGACAGATTTTGACAACTAGTTCAACATATTTGTATGTAATGACTCAAGCAATGAAATGAGGACTATTAGTTTTATAGGGAATGACTATTCAGCAGTCATAAGTATAGTTCATTTTGACTGACATGACCTAAGCAAATGATAATGTTATAAAACAGCAGAGAATTGTATGAAAGCAATTGATGCATGTCCAAAAGCATTTGCAATTTGTTCGGAGGAATGAGAAACTGCTACTATGATGTGCACAAATTACAAAATGTTGTGGAGGTTGAACTAACAGTTATGAAAACTTTAATTCTGATCAGAGAAATGCACCAAAGCAATTGAGAAAAACTGTAATTATGATCAAGTAATTAATTCCAAGGAGGCCTGTAGCGTTAACATGAAGGAATCACTATGAGAACACAGTATGTCAAGTTATAATAAAATTTTAAATTAGTCAATCAATCATGAGATTTGATCGTGGGCTGAGAGCATATTTAAGTGTGCTCCTCAGCACTCTTAGATCTGCTCTCAAATAAGATCTCAGGAAAATTTGAGGACTCCCACTCCCAGCCCTAATATGTCTTAAATAGGCCGAAATCTGGCTAAGACGAAATATTTTGTCGTAACTTCGTTCGAGAATGAGACCCAGTGTGTGTGGGAGAGAGACAGACAGAGAGAGAGAGAGAGAGAGAGAGAGAGAGAGAGAGAGAGAGAGAGAGAGAGAGAGAGAGAGAGAGAGAGAGAGAGAGAGAGAGAGAGTGTGTGTGTGTGGGAGAGAGACAAACAGACAGAGAGACAGTGTGTGTGGGAGAGAGACAGACAGAGAGAGAGAGAGAGAGAGAGAGAGAGAGAGAGAGAGAGAGAGAGAGAGAGAGAGAGAGAGAGAGAGAGAGAGAGAGAGAGAGAGAGAGTGTGTGTGTGGGAGAGAGACAAACAGACAGAGAGACAGTGTGTGTGGGAGAGAGACAGACAGAGAGAGACAGAGTGTGTGTGTGACAGAGACAGACAGAAAGGGGAGAGTGTGGGAGAGAGACAGACAAGAGTAAATTAAATTAAATGTATTTTGACAACTATGTATGTCACTTGTTTACATCATAATTTAACCAAAATAATTACCACCACCTTTATACAATTTGTAAATTATATAACTAAACTATCTTTTCCCCTCTTATCCCCTTTGCCAAATATATTCTATGTAGATGCAGGCTGCCAGACAGACGTGACTATGGAGGATCTTGAGAAGATGGAGGATGTTCTGAATCACTCAGTAGTGGAGCTGAGTGACCTCAGGAAAAAAGTACTGGACAGAGAATTTAGTCCAGATGCTTTTCAGAACAACGAAGAGAAGACTAAATTTTACACAGGATTGCCCAATTTCTTAGTTTTGATGCAAGTGTTTCAGCTATGTGACATGTGCTTAAATGTGATATGTGCCACACATCAACTATAGCTCTTTGTCGGCGCTCTCCAAATGTACACAGTTCATGTTGGTCTTAATTCGGTTGAGACTAAACCTTCCACTCCAAGATTTGGCCTTCAGGTTCAATGTTTCCTGTTCCACTGTTTCTCGAATTTGGCACAAGATAATTGGCATACTTCATGAAAGATTAGAGTTTATAATAGAGTGGCCAGAGCGAGAGGTGCTGCAAGCTACAATGCCAATGTCATTCAGGCAAGCATTTGGGTGCAAGGTTGCCGTAATAGTGGACTGTTTTGAAGTTTTCCTTGAAAGGCCATCTAATTAGCTGGCAAGAGCACAAACCTGGTCCAATTATAAACACCATAACACAGTTAAATTTCTCATTGGCATTGCTCCTCAAGGATATGTCACATACATCTCTCGTGCTTGGGGAGGGAGAGTGAGTGACAAGCAGATAACTAAAGAGAGTAGCCTTCTAAATAATTTGTTACCCGGAGACATTGTTCTGGCAGACTGTGGCTTTACTATAGGGGATAGTGTAGGGTTTTACTGTGCTTCATTGAAGATGCCTGCTTTCACAAAAGGGAAGAGCCAGCTATCTGCATATGAAGTTGAGCAAACAAGAAAACTCGCTAATGTGCGTATTCACGTGGAAAGGGTCATAGGATTAGTGAGAAGAAAGTACCAAATTCTGCAGAGTACCCTGCCCGTTGAACACATGGCTGTAAAAACAGGTGAGTCACTGGCGCTGATTGATAAGATTGGAGTAATTTGCTGTGCATTATCCAATCTTTCGGACTCTGTTGTCCCACTGGAGTAAGCAATATTCTATTCATCCAAAGGTCAAATAGGAAAATAAGATGCATGCCCGGCATAGTTTTGCATTGAATGATTTGAGGTAGATTTATGATTATAAATAATGGGTAGATGTTTTCTCAGACCTCCACTAACGGGTGTGTGTAGTTCTAGCCCAGACTACAAATAGTTTAATGATAATATTGAATAATAATATTTCAAATATATGTATATGTCTCCCTCTACCTATCTGTGTCATTATTATTTTATTGAAATAAAAATGTATTAATTTCATTCAATTAATCTTTGTCATTTTTAAATCAGTTCTAATTAGATTTGAATGGTTGTTTGTAGTTAAACTATTTTTGAATCCGTTATTAAATTATCTTTGTCTTGAGAAAATCATATTCATTGTCTATGTAGTCACAATGAAAATACTGGGTGCTTGTTGTAGTAGGATGTAGCTTACACCTGGAAAAAATGGTCCAACTTGGTCGCTTTCTTTCTTCACAACATGTGACCATTTGAGTGAATATCATGTAGTAGTTTTCAGAGGAAACGGCCTAGGGGAAACCCAGGCACAACATGGAAATGTAACTCCTCTTCCCAGCTCCCAAGAACCACCAGCAGAAGGTTTATTTTGACAAAAATATAACAACCTAGGAATAACTACACAAACAAAAGAAACAATTAATTAACCTAAACTACCTATATATTTCAGATATCAATTTGTTTTATTTGTGCCTATATAACTAAAGCTGTAAGATTTTGAGCTGTTGTGATATTCATATTCTATAAACTACCATTTATTTACAATTTATTACAGGAATATGCACAGATTAAAGACAAACATTTCAAACATGCTTTGGTTCACTTTGTGAAGTGCTGTCCCAAACACTTCAGGAAGAACACAGTGTCTGAAGAACTCTTGAACTTTGGGAATGACATTGACCCAGAGTTCCGCATCAGGCAAAATCCTCTCTACAAAGATGTCATTTGTGTTCCACACTACAAAGTCACAATAGTCAGCACCCACAATGTGGAGCTGAGCCTGTACTTGGTAGTAGTACGCATGCTTCCTGTCCAGTTTCACATCGTCCCCATCGAAGATGAGACAGAAGCCCTGGTCTCCAGCACACAGGCGTAGATTGGCCTCCTCCTGTTTGCTGTGTGGGCACTAAAAGTTCACAATGAAAATAGTCACTTCTTCTGCATAGTATCTCCTTTTCAAATGTTCAGCTTCAAGATCTGTTAATTTCTCTCATGCACCACGTGATGTTTCTATGTCTTTACAACATGTAGGAACATAAACTGTGCATTGAATTACAAAGTAGTAGGTTACTCTTCTCACAAATCCCAGTTCCATTAGTCACAATGCCAATACACCTGCATCTACTGTGTTATTGAGGTGTCACGTCACAATGCCAATACACCTGCTCTACTGTGGTATTGAGGATGTCAAAACATGAATGGTAAATGCATATCCAAATCCATACTGAAGAAATAGCTGGTACCTTTATCTCACAAACCCCAGTTCCATGACAGGCGCATGTGACAATTCCATCTGGTGAGGCTCCCATGTATGGCCACTTCGGATTCAGCCAAAGTCCACTGTCCATGCAGGAGAAACCCTCATGGTCCACACTTTGCAGTTGTTCATATTGTCTTCTGGCTGTTGCCTCATATTTACATCCATACCTGTAATGCATACAAGTAGCAATAGGAAGAGAGAGTTGTACAACCATAATTAGTAACTGATTTACTAAATGTGATGTAGGTCAGCATTTATAGGGACAATTGTAGTGCACTGGTTTACATCATCCTACTCCAGACCTCAAAGATTAAACATACTCCTAGCCAGCCCTAACCTATGTGTCATAATAGGTCAATTGCAGATGTCCTTGTCTTGCAATTACTTTCCCCTAATAAATACCTCGTTGCAGCTGTAGAGAGCTTGTGTGCCTCTGGGTAGCATATGGACTTGACCAAGGACTTTGACGGCTGTGAAATACTTGTGTGTAGAACCTGTTTCAGTTTAGAGGCTGTTATCCTTCCTGCTCTTTGGCGGAACCAGATTGTTGATGAGCTCTGGTTTCTGGTCTCCTCCTCTACTGCCTGTACCTGTGACTGTGTTAGCTCTTCCAGTCTGAAATCCTGGCATGCTTTCTGCAACTCTGTTGGAGGTAGCTGCAGTGTCTCTGGTGTCCTATACGCAGTTAGTGGTTTAGGTAGCTTGCTCACAGACTTTGGGACAAATTCTCTGCAATATGGTGACCTGGACATCAGTGCAGCACTTTTTGGGGAGTTTAGGTGTAAAGCCTTGAAAAACTGACTATAAGTTTCTGATCCTTGCTTCACTCTTGGACACTGGACTGTGGAACTCTCAGGTGTTTGTTTCTCTATAAGACAGATATTGCGCAGCTTTAAAGTGAAACTTGGAACATATTATTGCACAGGTATTTTGCATTCAGTACTGTACACCTCTGCTCACCTGTCCTCCCTGCAATGGCATGATCTAGTTTTTGCTTCTTAGATTTTGCAGATGAAAAGTCTATCATCGCAACTGGAGCGGCAGGAATCTGAAAGCGCGAGAGGCATAGAGAATATAAACGTTTTAAATGTACCCCTACATACAGCTCACACTGAAACAAAAGTAAATTACGTGCATTTGATTACCTTTTTGACATGTGATGGCATTAACCACTTGCACTTTTCCATAGTGCAGGACTCAGTCTCTCTCATTTTAACACCCACTTCAATGGCGAACAGAACTGCTCCAACATGCGAGCAGGATTCTGACAATCTGTTGGTAGATTTGTAGATCTGGTATGTCATAAATGTCTAGAGATGCAACAGTACAGTAACTGTCTACCTGTATGTCATGATGAATTGAAAATGGGGGACCCTGATGTAAACAAGATGAAAGTCTTTCTCTGGTCTGCATCCCCTTAACAATTGTGTGTATTGAGCTGTACTGTACCCATTCTGCAATCTGTTAATAACATTTTCAATCAATCAATCAAAGGATAATTATCGGGATAAACAGGAGAGGATTCGGGACAACTGCTCGTTGTTCTGGACGTCTGGCCACCATCAGACACCTTCATGGCAGCTAGTTAGCATCATTTTACAACAGCGTTATGTAGTTAAACATGCCTTGCGTTATTATGATGACTTACCCAGCCATACAATGCACCAGACCTCTGAGAATGGTTGACCTAGTGGCAAGGTAGAAAATAGTAGCTAACGTTTAGCGCATAGCCTGACTGACGCCAGTGGTGTATCCATGTACATTAGAGTTGAAATAGCAATATAAAAGAGTGATTCTCAAGTAGATTTACTCACCCGCGCAAAAACAAGACGACAGTCATTCAATGCTGCTTTCGATCCGAGGTCGTTGACCCAACCACACACCAAATAGTTATAAGCCTCCAGACTCTTGTATGCCTTCATCTGGCTAGCCGTGTAGTAGGAGGTCTGGAGGACGAGGTAATTGGTTATATCAATCGCCTCAACGCCAGGCAAATCGGTCAAGACGCGAGAAAAATCGATTTTCCTCAGCGTGTACGGATCATATCCAATATGTTTTGATATTTTCTGATGATACCTTGCGTGTAGGCTCATCCAACGCTTTTGCGTATTGACTTTCCATTGTTTTGAATCACTGTTCTTGACTGGGGTCCTTATAACAATAACTTGACAACACATGGTAGCTGCAGCTATTTGGGACAGCTCTGTTGTCACCGGAAGGGCACGCAGATGGTATCTACTGCGCATGGGCGTTGAGCAACAACGGCTCCGCGCAGATTACACGACATGTTGTCGGCAAGTTTTGGCGCTACTCCAAAACGGAAAACACTATTTAGTGTTTTCAGTAGGGCCACAATGTATCCGGCAAAAACGGCATTTCTATGTAAAAGGGACAGCAAACGTATTCAAAAACGTATAAAAACTAGCACAAAAACACTGTGTGTAACAAGGGCCTAAAGATCACTTGGGGCGACAGTGGCTCAGGAGGTGCTGTAGCTCGTCTGGTAATCGGAAAAGGTTCCTTGAGCAAAGACACATAACCTCCTTATAGCTCCCCATGAGCAGGTCGGCACCTTGCATGGTCGCCTCTGCGTGTGGATGTGTGAGTGAACGGGGGAATGTGAGGAACAACATGTAAAGCGGCTTTGGATAAAATAACTATATCAATTTTACATTTACATTTAGTCATTTAACTTTTTATCCATAGCGACTTACAAGGTCTGTACAACAAGTCAGCAGGAAGGTTCTGTACAACAAGTCAGCAGGAAGGTTCTGTACAACAGGTCAGCAGGAAGGTTCTGTACAACAAGTCAGCAGGAAGGTTCTGTACAACAAGTCAGCAGGAAGGTTCTGTACAACAGGTCAGCAGGAAGGTTCTGTACAACAAGTCAGCAGGAAGGTTCTGTACAACAAGTCAGCAGGAAGGTTCTGTACAACAGGTCAGCAGGAAGGTTCTGTACAACAAGTCAGCAGGAAGGTTCTGTACGACAGGTTCTGTACGACAGGTCAGCAGGAAGGTTCTGTACAACAAGTCAGCAGGAAGGTTCTGTACAACAAGTCAGCAGGAAGGTTCTGTACAACAGGTCAGCAGGAAGGTTCTGTACAACAAGTCAGCAGGAAGGTTCTGTACAACAAGTCAGCAGGAAGGTTCTGTACAACAAGTCAGCAGGAAGGTTCTGTACAACAAGTCAGCAGGAAGGTTCTGTACAACAAGTCAGCAGGAAGGTTCTGTACAACAGGTCAGCAGGAAGGTTCTGTACAACAAGTCAGCAGGAAGGTTCTGTACAACAAGTCAGCAGGAAGATTCTGTACAACAGGTCAGCAGGAAGGTTCTGTACAACAAGTCAGCAGGAAGGTTCTGTACAACAAGTCAGCAGGAAGGTTCTGTACAACAAGTCAGCAGGAAGGTTCTGTACGACAGGTCAGCAGGAAGGTTCTGTACAACAAGTCAGCAGGAAGGTTCTGTACAACAAGTCAGCAGGAAGGTTCTGTACAACAAGTCAGCAGGAAGGTTCTGTACAACAGGTCAGCAGGAAGGTTCTGTACAACAAGTCAGCAGGAAGGTTCTGTACAACAGGTCAGCAGGAAGGTTCTGTACAACAAGTCAGCAGGAAGGTTCTGTACAACAGGTCAGCAGGAAGGTTCTGTACAACAAGTCAGCAGGAAGGTTCTGTACAACAAGTCAGCAGGAAGGTTCTGTACAACAGGTCAGCAGGAAGGTTCTGTACAACAAGTCAGCAGGAAGGTTCTGTACAACAAGTCAGCAGGAAGGTTCTGTACAACAAGTCAGCAGGAAGGTTCTGTACAACAGGTCAGCAGGAAGGTTCTGTACAACAAGTCAGCAGGAAGGTTCTGTACAACAAGTCAGCAGGAAGGTTCTGTACAACAAGTCAGCAGGAAGGTTCTGTACGACAAGTCAGCAGGAAGGTTCTGTACAACAAGTCAGCAGGAAGGTTCTGTACGACAGGTTCTGTACGACAGGTCAGCAGGAAGGTTCTGTGCGACAGGTCAGCAGGAAGGTTCTGTACAACAAGTCAGCAGGAAGGTTTTGTGTACAACAGGTCAGCAGGAAGGTTCTGTACAACAAGTCAGCAGGAAGGTTCTGTACAACAAGTCAGTAGGAAGGTTCTGTACAACAAGTCAGCAGGATGGTTCTGTACAACAAGTCAGCAGGAAGGTTCTGTACAACAAGTCAGCAGGAAGGTTCTGTACAACAAGTCAGCAGGAAGGTTCTGTACGACAGGTCAGCAGGAAGGTTCTGTACGACAGGTCAGCAGGAAGGTTCTGTACGACAGGTCAGCAGGAAGGTTCTGTACAACAAGTCAGCAGGAAGGTTCTGTACGACAGGTCAGCAGGAAGGTTCTGTACGACAGGTCAGCAGGAAGGTTCTGTACAACAAGTCAGCAGGAAGGTTCTGTACAACAAGTCAGCAGGAAGGTTCTGTACGACAGGTCAGCAGGAAGGTTCTGTACGACAGGTCAGCAGGAAGGTTCTGTACAACAAGTCAGCAGGAAGGTTCTGTACAACAAGTCAGCAGGAAGGTTCTGTACAACAAGTCATCAGGAAGGTTCTGTACAACAAGTCAGCAGGAAGGTTCTGTACAACAAGTCAGCAGGAAGGTTCTGTACAACAGGTCAGCAGGAAGGTTCTGTACAACAAGTCAGCAGGAAGGTTCTGTGTACAACAGGTCAGCAGGAAGGTACAACTCTGGCAGCTAAGGGTCAGTGACATTGTTCATCAAACAGTGTTGAACTTGAGCTACAGTCTTCAGTGCATAGTAGTAAAGACATATTCGCATAGTAGTAATATAGACACGGACGATTATTTAGTTACAAAGTGCATACTAGTACAAGACAGTACAAAGGTTATTTCTATTTATTTATTTATGATTTTTCTTTTTTCACTTCAGATTGAAGAAGTGTGTTCTTAGTCGACGTCTCAAATGCAACATTAACCATTTATTTGCCATTTACTAAATGGGGGGGGGGGGGGGGGGGTTGTATGCATTAACTCTTTCACTGCCACACTACAGGAGGTTAACCTTTCACTACCACACTACAGACGGTTAACCCTTTCACTCCCAAACTATATAGTAGTGAAAGGGTTAACCTTCTGTAGTGTGGTAGTGAAAGGGTTAACGTTAGGTTATGACTATAACCAAGTTCTGTTAATTAGGGGTGACGCTCGGCATCACTCATGCACTGTCCTCGCACGTGCACGCGCACTGAATAAAATTCCACAAATGTACCTTTAATACCAGTATTCGTCTGACCACACCCCTCGTTAGCTTACCTTCATAAGCAGGTGTGTGGTCACCTGCTCTCCTCCTTCCCAAGCTTTCACCACAAGGTGAGGTCAAGGGCTGCAGCGGCGTCGGTTGCCGAGCGTCACCCCTAATTAACAGAACTTGGTTATAGTCATAACCATAACATAAACGTTCTGTATCATTAGGGGATCCGCTCGGCATCACTCATGCACATAGGGAGGCCGAGCGGAGCCACCGGCCGACAAATACACCCCGCTGAAAGCCCCCCACGACCATCAGAACAGGGAGGGCCGAGCCCCCCCGACCCCCCCTAATGGAGGGCACCCCCCCTATTAGAGGTTTCCCGGAAGGGCGACGGACCCGACCGTGCGAAGAGGCACTCAAGCAACTCAACGCACAGGGTGAGCAGCCGTGGCCTGACCCCACGACTACACACACGCACAACCCGCATGCCACCCGGGAACGAACGGAGGGAACAACCTCGTTACTGCCCCCAGAAACACGGGGTCAAGGGCAAACCCAACCCTGTGGCAAGGCCGTAGCAGCGGAGCGCGAAGGAAGGCCCAGACCCACCAAAGGGACTGGACCCCCTGGAACGGGGGCCCGGAGAAGTCCATGATGCCAGCATCAAGACCCCACCAGGTGGGCACTTAGTGACCCCGCCCCCCACATCGCCAGCGTATTCGGACAAAGGCCCCTCAGCCGAGCGGGCCCTGTCCCCCCAATAGTACACCGCCTGGCACACTGACCCTGCAGAACAGGCAGACAGCATGGCTGTAAGCACACAAAAAAGGTTAACCAACGGAAGCAGGCAGCGCACCGGGGAAAACCAGGCAACAGGCTGTTAACCAGAGCCTGGAGACTGCGGACGAGACAGGCGCCAGAGGGGACAGCTGAACACAGCCGCCCCGGCGGAAGGGGCGCATGCTGGCGTTGTTGCATGACCAAGCCTCCATTTAAAAACCCCCACCCAGAGGGGTTGAGGCAGAGAAGGCTGACACGATTGGCAGACGTCATGAACGTGCAGGGGCACCCTCAACCGGTTAACCCGGGAGTTGACACTGCTCCAACACACCAGAGAACCAACCACCTAGTCGTTACCCTATGCAGTGGTTGGTCCCATAACCCCTCAGGAAAAAAACTCCAAAACATACCTGCGGCACTGCCGCAGTACCCGTGTTTCAGTTTCCAACAGGGTTATCCCGGGCCTACGGGTCAACGAAAACATTACTTCGGACCGGGCCCGGTGATATGGGGAGCACAGGGTCCCCTGAGGAGGTAAGAGAAGAGCGCAAGAATGGAAAACCAGCCCCAACACCCCGTACTTGGTATTCCCAGGAGGTCACCCAACCAAGTACTAACCAAGACCAACCTGCGTGGCGGCCGAGATCCGACGAGATCGGGCGTGTACAGGCTGGCACGGCCGTAAGCCATTACGACAGTGTAGAATACAATGCACCCAACAAGGGCTCCATAGCGCTTAACCCTGTGACACCCGGACCGACCTAGCATTTTTCCCCCTGAAAAAAGCCCAAGTCCCTCAGGGTACCAGAACAGCAGATCTGCATCCCCGGCGGACAACGGGTTTAACTGATCCGGACCAGCGTGACCAGAACCAGTCCCGTGCCCTAACTACGCCGACATGCCAACTCCAGGAGAAGGGGCAGATATGCGTGTTGATCTTAAACATGAAAAGAAGGCGCCACCCAGACGTTCGGTGCGAACCGTGCCCGGTGGCCCACCCCCAGGACGTGAGACCCTTCTACATATGTCCAGATCCATTCCGTTATCATCCCCTGATATGAACGAGAACCCGTCGACAACCACACAGGTCGTCGGAAGAGGAAAACCCCCATCCCAATTGCTTTATAAAAACGCTGTTTTAACCCCAAGCAACCAAGGCGCGCCAGTCAGTTGCTTAATGTCCAGCAGAACATCCCGAGCTAGCACTATGTGTGCGTCGGGCATATCCACATCAATAATAGGCTATGTAGACCATCTTATTGAATCCCCAAGGCGCCCAGGGGAACGACAAGAGGGGCGGGATGCAACCAACTCCATGAATGAATGAATGAAAACTTTATTTAACAGATTGCAGAATGGGTACAATACAGTACGGCTCAATACATACAATTGTTAAGGGGATGCAGACCTGAGAAAGACGTTAGTCTTGTTTCCATCAGGGTCCCCCATTTCCAATTCATATAGATTCATCCAACTCTTTATAATAATAAAGACGAAGCATCAACCGTATGAACACAACTGCACAGCTGGGCGTAAAAAACTGTTAATTTTTTACATCCAGTCACTCCTTTTGTCAGAGTACAGACCGAACTTTCCCAGAAGCCTTCCCACATGAGTCGTAGTTATGAAAAAGACATGCCAACTGTGAGTCACGTGACCAACTGACTCAAGTTTACACATAAATCGAGCGTAGCAGACCCGCAAGCCCTACGCTCTAACTCGACACCTTAACACCACAACCTTACGTAAAGGTCTTAACTCACGGAAGCCATCGCCATAGCAACATTGCTATGACGGGGGAAACCCTGTACACGGCTCCTGTTTGTAATAGGAGTCACGTCAGGACAACCCTCCCCCCCCCCCTGCCAAGACGTTCGAACGACTCGGCCCTGACTGGCTCAGCAGAATGAGAAAAAATCTCCTAAACCAACCAAGTGGAAAGGAGGGGTTTATTCGACACCCCCTCACAAAAAAACCTTTTTCCCTACACACAATAACAACTGTAGCATTTTGAAACCTTCGGTAGAATGCCAATGTATAGCGTAAGCTAATACAATGCCCGCTACCCACAAATGTGAACAGGATTTATAACAAAACAAGTCGTATGTGTGTGAATCCTACACCCGCTTTCTATGTCATACATAGCAACGCTGACAGAGAGTAACGGCCAGGCCGTGGAACGTGTGTGTACGAGTATTACTGCAACTAACACAACAGCGTTGTGGGACACATTTACTTTGTTCAAGCAATGGAAATACCACCAGTTTCTACCTGCATGTGGAGCGTCAGGCTAATAGAACCTCCTACGACTGAGTGTATGCTTGCAGACCTTGCCTAATCTCGTAACACAACATGACTCATCCCTCAATGTAATAGTGCAGATTCACATTTACGCAACCCCATCATATGATTTGTTGAAGAAACACACAGTTTGTTTGGCCAATAATACAGTTCCCCTTATATCGGGGAACTCTTTATTTCCATGGCACAAAAACATAATCATGAGGGGCCGGGGAGGGTGTAGAGGAGAGGGGACACAGAGGGAAAAGTCACTTTTAGCGGCGTCTGCCACCTCGCGCCGCTCGAGTCTTGCCACCCCGAGGAGCCCCGGAGGGACGGTAGGTAACTGTCTGCTGGTCTCGACGTTCCCTACCGTCTCCTCCGGTCGTGGATGGGCCGGCGGTAGCAGAAGCGTCGTCTCTTCTCCTGGCCTTCTTGGAGGGGCCAGCAGCGGCGGCGAAGGCAGTGGTAGGCACGGCGGAGGGAGCTCGACGTCGTGGAAGCCTTCTGACTCCACCGGCAAGGACGGGAGGCGGAAAATGGGGTTGGAGAACGGATCTCTCCTCTGCCATCTCTCTGCACGTTGAGGTCATCAGCTGCAGGGCCTTCCCGAACAGTCCATCATCGGAGAGGCTGGCCGTCAGAAGAGGGGTTCTCTTCTTCTCCGGCACTCGAGCCTGCTCCAGCCAAAGGTGGCGCTGGGTCAGGGTGGCCAGGGCGCGCGTCTTCCCCGAGGCTATGGCCAGCACCTGGGTAAGGTGCAGGACAGCTCCTGCCGCCTGGGTGATCTGATCGCATTTTACCTCGGTCAGATCCATGCCGCCCGTCAATATCCCCGATACAAATCTAGCCAGGTGGGCGATGTTAGAAGCCGCAGCCAGCGATTGTGTACCAGCGATAAATGACTGGTCACCCCAATATGCCAATCGCCTAGCCGATCTTCCATGGAGAACCGGCTTGCATAATGGTTCCCACACCACATCCGGACAGAGGAGAGCGGCCATCGGCCTATCAAGCCGTGGCACGCCCTCTCTCATACCTTTGACCATGCAACCCCGACACCCGCATAACTGGTACGTAGGCAGGGGCAAGTCCCATGATGTTAGAAACCGCCTGACCCTGACGAACATAGGCCCCCATTGAGGGGAAAAATGGGTAGACAACATCCACCCCTCTCACCGGGCGACGCTGCCAGAGATGACCTATGAGATCGTCGGGGACAGGAGCAGGCAATGGCAGCGGCACGCCGTTTGCAGCGGCAGCTACCGCCATGAGCTCGGGAAACAAAGCCTGCAGTTCCCCCTGCTGACCTTCCTCCACCGAACCCGCATCCCTCACATGCAGCAGGCTTCGACCCATTGAGGAGCCACAGTCTGATGTGGCTGATAGCAGGGCATCCTGCTGATGAGGCCGAGGTGTTTCCTCGACATCTTCGAACAAGGCGTCCCAAGGAGCCATTTCTCCCCCCTCCGGTGTTTCCTGGATAGGAGGGATACTCGCCTCCACAGGACCTTCAAACAAGAATCCGTCCGACTCTTCCATGAAATCCTCAGTTTCCATCGGACATGTAGAGCCCGACGCATCCTCGCTGGTCTCCAGCAATTCCCCAAACCCAGGCCGTTCCCGCCTGCATGCCACCATCTTGCGACGTGAACGGGCTAACGAGGTAAGCTAACGAGGGGTGTGGTCAGACGAATACTGGTATTAAAGGTACATTTGTAGAATTTTATTCAGTGCGCATGCACGTGCGAGGACAGTGCATGAGTGATGCCGAGCGGATCCCCTAATGATACAGAACCTTCTGTAGTGTGGTTGTGAAATGGTTAACCCTTTGTCGTGCGGCAGTGAAAGAGTTAACATTCTGTATTGTCACAGCGAAAGGGTTAACCCTTTGGTAGTGAAAGGGTTAAAAGCAGTGATGCAGTGGTGGTCCCACGCCGTCCTAGCAGTTTTCTGAGCAGAAGCACGTGCGCACACACAAAAATGCGCTCCACTCGTTGTGCGCTAAGTACCCACCGTCTTGTAACAATAGCGCAGGTCATCAGGTGTCTTCAACTACACTACCCGGCACTTATCTATCACGTAGACTTTGCATAATAATAGGATACCAATAGCATAACATAACAAAGAAAGAGAAGTGCAAAACAAAATACAAGCCCTGTGGGGGTTTGCGTGATGTGTGGAACTCTCACTATGTGACAAATGGCCCCGACTGGAAGGATGAGGCATTAAGTTGTGCATCAGAAGGAAACTGTCCTTCTATAAACTGTAAGTTACATTGTTAATTTAGTTTGTATTTACTTTTCTAGTTTAAGTTAATTCAATTAAATACATTGTAACTACAATATTGTATCTACAATTACATTTAAAACATTGTTTGTTTTTCAACCATATCTGTTGACAATATAATTTCTTTATATATTGAAGGCTACATCCTGCTACCTTTTTCAGCTTCTCTATTTCAAGGCAATATTTACAAAAACTAAACTAAAACTAGTAATTTCCTATACAAACATGTTTCCTACTATTTATGCATAATAATCATCTGTTCTGTGCGACCGCGAGGGAACATGTATGCGCATGCACGTGGCGTCCAGGCAGTTCTGATATTACGACTGCACCCCTGGTTAAAAGGGAATAGATTGTCCTCTGACGGGGTCAAAGGGTGACACTCACAAGACAGAGGACATGGAACCCGAGGTATGACCTCACATCCTGTCACGCAGCCACACATTATCTTTTGTTATGTCAGCCAAACTACGCAGAGATTTGTAATGTTTTTACATTCCTGTGCCATTCCCCCCCCCCCCCTCAACAATAGAAACGCTGGAGGTGAATAGGCCTCCAAATGTAGTTTCCTCAGCGACCACGTTTTCCTTCTAGCTCGTTTATCTCCGCGGTAATTAAGGAAAGACTGGAAACCTGTGCGTGTAAAGTCTCATGAAGGAGAGTAATGTAGAAAGACACATCTCATACATGTGCTTTGTTGTGTTTGGACACGTTATATTATATTATGTGTACAATGGAAGTGGACAAGGGCTTGTGAACATGTGCAAGATATATATATTTCATGTTGTTGTCTATTGTTATTTGATGTATAGGAAGTATATTATTATTTTCGGGCGATTTGTTTACATTTATGCTGTTTTCTATTGCTTGGGTCTGAGAAGTGATCCATGAATGGGTGCTCGATTGTACTTGCCTTGCGGGAAGCTACTTGGAGGGGGAGCGCACACCTGCTTTTTTTTTTATTAATATATATATTTTTTTTACTTTCTCTTTTCCCCCCTTTCTTTTTCAGTTTTTTTTTCTCCCATCCCAATTTTAGTCGTTATGCCAATTCCCAATCCCCTTCCTGGTCGATGCGCACTCTACCCCCTACCGTCGGTCTGGGAGGGCGGAGACTACCACATGCTTCGTCCGACACATGTGTACCCAGCCCACCGCTTCTTTTCACCTGGCAGCGTGGACTCTCACTGGGAGAGTGTAACGTGTGGAAGGGTCACACTACCTCCCTCCAGATCCTTCCCTCGCTGTGCAGGCGCCCCGACCGAACTGTAGGAGTCGCTGTCCACAACGACCAGGACCCACCCTCGCCGGCTTCCCACCCGCTGACACTGCCAATTGTGTTAGTATGGACGGTCGGCCAAGCCGGAGGTACAGCAGCTGGATTCGATCCCACTGTCTCTGTGGTGGTGGGCAGACGCTTAGTCCGCTGCGCCACCCGGCCGCCCACACTTGCTTCTCATTCATCACACATGAAGCAGCAGGTGTTTGTGTGGTGTCTCACTTCCCCCTATGCAGGTAAGAATGTATTATTAATAGTGCTGTCAGGCGATTAAAAAAATTAATCTAATTAATTACAGGATTTGTAATTAATTAATCTAATTAATCGCATTTTAATCGCATTACCATTTTATGCCTCATATTCTATATTCTATAATCATATTTCAAATTGCATGTGTCCGGATGGCAGAATTCAGTACTGTATCTACAAAACCTTCTGTTTAATCATCTTCCATCTATTAATTTGCTTAGATTGTTCAGGTCTGGTCAATTTGAGCATGGTGTTATTCACAGTCAAAGATAAAAAAAAATTATTGATATTCTCATTTGGTTCATTACAATTTACTCAAAATAAAATGTTCATTCAATCAATCACCGCGCAGATTGATTGATTGAATGAAAATGTTATTAACAGATTGCAGTATGGGTACAATAGAGTACGGCTCAATACACACAATTGTTAAGGGAATGCAGACCAGAGAAAGACTTTCGTCTTGTTTACATCAGGGTCCCCCATTTTCAATTCCTAATGAATTGTAAGTAAGGGTGCAACTTGCACCGTGCAATCCATTCTTTGTGGATCTAGCCCACAGTATTTCTGACACTGGGAATACATTCCCTGAGATTTATAGATGTCCCTAGAATCAGATACCAAGAAAATGCAAATGGACCATATTAAAAAGAAAATCTGTAAATGTGTATTCTACATGATTATGGAATGAATGAGATACAAAAAAAATATTATTATAAAAAAGAAAAAAAAATAACTTTTTTTTGTAATTAATTTTGAGTTAATTTTCATAACGCGATTATTTGCTGTGTAATTAATTAATCTAATTAACGCGATAAACTGACAGCCCTAATTATTAATATTCATTGTTTCAAGTCAAGTCAAGTCAAGTCAAGTCAAGAGTTTTAATTGTCACGGCATACAGGTATACAATGAAATGCGGGTGGTCTTGCCCGCAACGATGTGCAATACAGTGGTACAACATAATAGAAAAAAAAAAAAAAACATTGTGCAGTAAACAGGTAACAGGTAACATGGAGTGACATCTCGGTATCTGTACATAGTTATTTACAGAGCATATGGGACATGCTAGTTAGCTTTGGTAGTGCAATACACTGTTCCTGTTATTCTAATTTAAAGTGTCCTTTCCTTTTGGCCATAAGTGTGCGTGTGTGCGACATGAGTGTGTGCCCGCTCATGTTAAAGTGTTAAGTGGCTGCTCGTGTGTGAGCGTGCGTGTCGTGTGTGTGTTCATGTGTGCTTGTGTGTGGATAGTTCAATGTTCTGAGCACTCAATGTTCATTGTTCAGGGCTCTGATGGCCTGGGGGAAGAAGCTGAGCCTAAGTCGCTCTGTCCTAGTAGCTGGGGTTCGCAGGCGTCTGCCTGACCTCAGCAGCTGGAACAGGCTGTTATTGGGGTGGTGAGGGTCTTTCATTATCCTGCAGGCTCTGGATTTGCACCTCTTGTTGTATAGAACGCTCGGCTGAGCGCACCACTCTCTGTAGGGCCTTCTTGTCCTGTGCCGTTTCCATACCAGGCAGTGATGTTTCCGGTCAGGATGCTCTCTACAGCTCCTGAGTAGAAGGACTGGAGTATCTTCCCCGATACTCTGAACTTCCTTAACTGTCTCAGGTGGTAGAGGCGCTGTTTCGCCTTCTTTACTACTGTTTCATATTGTTCCTGTGTGAGAATTGTATTAGCATGTGTGTATACAGAGAAGCACTTAAATTAGAACAGTATACAGCAGCACAGTCTCCATGTATAATCAGCTGTTCTCTTGTCAAGATACAAGAGTTTTATTTGTCACGGCATACAGGTATACAGTGAAATGCGGGGGGTCTTGCCCGCAACGATGTGCATAATACAATAGTAATAATATATAATAAGAATCCAACCAAGAGCGACATTGTGCAATAAACAAGTAAACAAAGTAGGGCATATCGGTATCTGTATATGAGTTATTTACAGAGCATGGTAGGACATGCTAGGTCCTGTGGTAGTGCAATACACTGTTAGCTACGGATGAGGCACTGGGTCTTTATGTACACTGCTATACAATGCTATATTTTACAATCTCAAGTTATACTATACTATTCTTAAAGTGACCTTTCCTTCCCAGATACTCTGAACTTCCTTAACTGTCTCAGGTGGTAGAGGCACTGCTTCGCCTTTTTTACGACTGAGTCTATGTGTGTTGTCCATGTCAGGTACTCTGAGATGGGGACCCCCAGGTACTTGAAGCTGCTCACCCTGTCCACGGTAGTCCCGTTTATCCTCAGTGGTGTGTGTGTCCCCTGCTGTCTCCTCCTAAAATCCACGATCAGCTCCTTGGTTTTTACCAATGTTCAGGAGCAGGCTGTTGTCCCGGCACCAGCGTGCCAGTTCATCAACCTCCTCCCAGTAGGCCTTCTCGTCGTTGTCCGAGATCAGCCCCACCACCACTGTGTCGTCCGCAAACTTCACTATGGAGTTGGAGCTGAACTTGGCCACACAGTCATGTGTGTAGAGTGAATACAGCAGGGGGCTCAGGACACAGCCCTGGGGGGACCCGATGCTCAGGGTGATGGTGTTGGAGGTCTGACCCCCCACCCTGACCGCCTGGGGCCTTTCACTCAGAAAGTCCAGTATCCAGGCGCTCAGACCCAGCTCGATCAGCTTGTCCACCAGTCTGGTGGGGACTACAGTATGTGTGTGTGTGTATACACAGTGTGTTTCTGTCTGGTCAGCCGCGCTCCACAGGGACCTTGAGAGCACCGTTAGAGCAGCCAGGGTTAGTAATTTGGGGTTGTGGAGTGGAGTGGTACAAATGATTCACTCTGGGTTATTCTGGTCGCCTCGAGAGCCTCTCATGTTCCTCGCAGGCCTCAGCGCCGGGCCTGTACTTATCAAGGCATCTAGAATCAGTTCTGCCTCGTGGGTCACGGCGGAGGAGATGGTTATCGGTCCTAAACGCCGGCACCAAGCGCCGAACATGAGTACTCCTTTCTTCCACTCAGGATAATCTTCCCGTTTGAAACTTCATGATTCAAGTTCATGATTGTCATTATAAACCAGAGACGTGGATTTTTACAATCGGTGGCGGAAGAGAATGTCGTAACTCCATTTAATTTTTATAAATCAACATACATACTGTATGCGTGTGTGGTTTTACAACGTTTAAACAATGGGAAAGCATCAAACCGATCATCTGTCTAAACCTCGTAACAATATTCGCCCTCAAATCTGTGTTTTTTTTGTTCCATCTCCTGAAAAGTTGGGGTTTTGGAGTTACAAGGTTTTCTTCCGCCGGCGACGATACGCCCCTGAATTGGGTCTCCATCCAGACGGAGGAGATAGTTCTACGCGGAGCACAGCATCGGTATTTAGAATGTTTGTCTTTATTGGCATCAGTGGCGAAAAGACGACTCGTAACGAGGAGACTGAAAACACAAGTCCCCCCACGTGGTGATTTAGACAAACAGCAACGACGGACAAAAAACACTCACAAGACCCAGGAAGTGAACACAAAACAAGAGCAGATAGTCAACTTAAATACTGTACAATACATAAAAGGTCAAGTAAGACATGATGCATTGCAGGCGTCCGGAGTGTGTAGGACATCTAACAGAGACAAACTGGATTTGGTGTCTGAAATGTAAAAAGAAAATAAATTCCCACAATGCCTTCCTGGAGTTTATCAATGTCCCAGTCAGTCAATTTGAATGTTTCTTTTATTCCCCACTAGTTCCAGTGCCTGTTCACCTGCCCCCCCCCCCCCCCCCCCCGTCCTGAGTGACCTCCGGCCCCAGAGCTCTGCATGGCTTGGAGCATAATGTACCCGTTATATTTCCAAATCTTTTGTCTTGAATTAAAACTGGCGTAATGACAACAAACAGAATACCACAAATCCAGGGAGCAGGATTATTCTGCCAGATTAACATTTATTGTTAAATGACCTCTTGTTCTTGTTCTTCACGATGAGAGATCGACAGGTGGGGCGGCGACGAGAGAACGACCGACATCCAATCACGAGAATAATCTTGCATTGAAGAATAAGAAGTTCAATTTGACTATGTATTGAAAATATCAATCATTAATAATAATACAAACTGCGTCACAGTTATCTGGCTAAAATCCCACCCACCCCCCCCTCCACCCCTCCAGGTACAGAGGAGGCCAGGCCTGCTCCCAGAGACGACCAGAGGGCCAGGCCTGCTCCCAGAGACGACCAGAGGGCCAGGCCTGCTCCCAGAGACGACCAGAGGGCCAGGCCTGCTCCCAGAGACGACCAGAGGGCCAGGCCTGCTCCCAGAGACGACCAGAGGGCCAGGCCTGCTGCCAGAGACGACCAGAGGGCCAGGCCTGCTGCCAGAGACGACCAGAGGGCCAGGCCTGCTCCCAGAGACGACCAAAGGGGCAGGCCTGCTCCCAGAGACGACCAAAGGGACAGGCCTGCTGCCAGAGACGACCAGAGGACCAGGCCTGCTCCCAGAGACGACCAAAGGGCCAGGCCTGCTCCCAGAGACGACCAAAGGGCCAGGCCTGCTCCCAGAGACGACCAGAGGGCCAGGCCTGCTCCCAGAGACGACCAGAGGGCCAGGCTTGCTCCCAGAGACGACCAGACGGCCAGGCCTGCTCCCAGAGACGACCAGAGGACCAGGCCTGCTCCCAGAGACGACCAGAGGGCCAGGCCTGCTCCCAGAGACGACCAGAGGGCCAGGCTTGCTCCCAGAGACGACCAGAGGGCCAGGCCTGCTCCCAGAGACGACCAGAGGACCAGGCCTGCTCCCAGAGACGACCAGAGGGCCAGGCCTGCTCCCTTCAGGACTCCCTGAAGAACAGCCTGTTAGGAAGCAGTAACACGCTAAGCCCCCGTAACAGTTCTACAGACTCCCTGTAACAGTTCTACAGACTCAGTTCTACAGACTCCCTGTAACAGTTCTACAGACTCCCTGTAACAGTTCTACAGACCTCCTGCAACAGTTCTACAGACTCAGTTCTACAGACCTCCTGTAACAGTTCTACAGACTCCCTGTAACAGTTCTACAGACCTCCTGTAACAGTTCTACAGACCCCCTGTAACAGTTCTACAGACCCCCTGTAACAGTTCTACAGACTCCCTGTAACAGTTCTACAGACTCCCTGTAACAGTTCTACAGACCCCCTGTAACAGTTCTACAGACCCCCTGTAACAGTTCTACAGACTCCCTGTAACAGTTCTACAGACTCCCTGTAACAGTTCTACAGACTCCCTGTAACAGTTCTACAGACCTCCTGTAACAGTTCTACAGACCCCCTGTAACAGTTCTACAGACTCCCTGTAACAGTTCTACAGACTCCCTGTAACAGTTCTACAGACTCCCTATCCGCTGTTGGCCATCTCCTCGCTGACGGACCAGTATACCTATATCATATCGTATCATATTCCTATGTCTCCAAGGAATTGTGGGGCTCTGGGGAAGAAAGGTTGGGAACCCCTGCTAGCCTATCCTTTATAATGTTATAGGCTATTTTATTTACAGTAGTCTATTTATGATTTTTTTCCATAGCCGGTCTCAGTTATGCTGTGGCTGAGATGGATCGGGATTAATGAAGCTGCTAGGAGACTGCTTCTCTTAAGGCTACGAATTATAGCCACGATTGAAAATAATGTACTTTCTTTCTTGACAATAGCCTAAAACAATAAGAATCTCACTGCCATGTAGCCTACGCCATGTGTAGCCTGCCTGTGAACTTCCATCACGTCTGTGCGGGAGCTCACAAATAGGCTGTTGTCACAATGTAAATAAAAACATGCACTGAAAACTTACAGTATGTAGATGGTTGATTATTTGTATGACAGTCAGTCAACCCTTGCAAAAATCAGTTTTATTTAATGAATTGAAAACAGCATTGATATATGTAAAAGCAAACTGGCAATAGAAAAGATGTTAAGAATAATTTAGTTCCCTTAAAACGCTAACGCTATTAAATAAAAATATACAGTGGAGGTTCAAATAAGAATAATGACTTGGCCTAAAAAAAAGCTAATTGCGTGTTCCACAGTGACTTGTGCGCGAGTGTAGATGCGCTCCTGTTGGGGTTGATCAGAGGAGTCCTCAGCCATGGCTTCAGTAGATAGCCCCGATCCCCTGCATTTAAGTGATATTTTAATTACAGATACCCCAGTAATAACATTACAATTTAATTAAATAAAATTAGGCCTGGGTCGTGCGTTCCTCCCGGCCACCGGCAATGACTTATAAGCCAACGATAAACCATGATGCATTCATTCGGAAATACCTATTCCAAATGCTATTTATAGGGTTTGACAATAATTACACTAATGTCGCTATTTTACAATTAACTATAATGAATTACGGGTCATACCGAACACGTCAGTGTTGAAACTAATGCACGAAAGCTTATTTACGTGATGCAGTTTTCTTATTCTACCGCTTGGCGCCATGTACGCACGGTCTGAGCTGTTCATGTTGATAAGTCCCACACTTTGCTTAGAAATGATCGTACGCACGGTTTACGCACATATCTGTGGGGTTAGGGTCGTACGCACCACTGATAAATGAGGGCCCAGGCATGTTATAACCCTAACCCATGTTATCCACACGGCATGTTATCCACATGCGGCGACCTCTAAGTCCGGGTTTCTTTCACATTTCAAATAGGCATCAAAGCGCAGCGTCTGGTAATACGTGAGGTTTAGAGGCGGAATCAGTAGTTTAAAAACGGAACAAACTAACAAAAGGGAAAAAACACACTTCTTCAGTCATATATATATACACACATATAAACACAGACACACAGAAGGGAATCGTCGGCATGTTGTGGGACCGGCACTTAATTTAAGGCAGGTGAACAGAGTCTTTCATAAATAACACATGATGGTATTTTTAGAGCATGTATACACACGCACGCACCGCACACACTCTGACATACAAACAAAAAGCCTGCAAGGTATTCACTGAAGCTACACACGCTGTAGGTAAACAAATGAGAATTGCGGCCGTAGTTAAACAAAATAATTCAAATAGTGCAAATAAACATCCAAAAATGCCACAATGACAAAATACCAGCAGCTGTTTTCAAACGAGCACAGCGTGCCTCTCCTTGGATCTGGTGGATCTTATCGTAGAGGGTTTCTTTCGTCTCAAAACTACCGGGTGCAGCTTTAAATTAATTCAAACATTATGCAACGCCGGCTCTCTCAATGCCGGTGTTCATATGAAGCACAAGAAAAAAGAATCACATGGTATACACACAGATTATAAAACAACATAACACTCCAATCCCTAGACTCGGATTAGCCATCTTTTGAATGTCCACTATATTACACATGCTTCATAAACATGAATTCATAACTAATCGTATATAAAGAGCACAAAGTGCGACCTGGGCTTAAAAAAAATTAAGAAAATAAATATATATATAATATATATATATATATAAAAGGTCAAATCAAAATGTACCTTTTGAAAACCCATCAAGCTTCTCAGTTCAAGTTCCGCTCTACACTCCAGACGTGTCTCTACGGGGGGCTGGTCCTCTCGCTAGAAGCAGACGTGTCTCTACGGGGGGCTGGTCCTCTCGCTAGAAGCAGACGTGTCTCTACGGGGGGCTGGTCCTCTCGCTAGAAGCAGACGTGTCTCTACGGGGGGCTGGTCCTCTCGCTAGAAGCAGACGTGTCTCTACGGGGGGCTGGTCCTCTCGCTAGAAGCAGACGTGTCTCTACGGGGGGCTGGTCCTCTCGCTAGAAGCAGACGTGTCTCTACGGGGGGCTGGTCCTCTCGCTAGAAGCAGACGTGTCTACGGGGGGGGGGCTGGTCCTCTCGCTAGAAGCAGACGTGTCTCTACGGGGGGCTGGTCCTCTCGCTAGAAGCAGACGTGTCTCTACGGGGGGGGGGGCTGGTCCTCTCGCTAGAAGCAGACGTGTCTCTACGGGGGCTGGTCCTCTCGCTAGAAGCAGACGTGTCTACGGGGGGCTGGTCCTCTCGCTAGAAGCAGACGTGTCTACGGGGGCTGGTCCTCTTGCTAGAAGCAGACGTGTCTACGGGGGCTGGTCCTCTCGCTAGAAGCAGACGTGTCTACGGGGGCTGGTCCTCTTGCTAGAAGCAGACGTGTCTCTACGGGGGGCTGGTCCTCTCGCTGGAAGCAGACGTGTCTCTACGAGGGGCTGGTCCTCTCGCTAGAAGCAGACGTCTCTACGGGGGGCTGGTCCTCTCGCTAGAAGCAGAAATGTCTACGGGGGGGCTGGTCCTCTCGCTAGAAGCAGACGTGTCTCTACGGGGGGCTGGTCCTCTCGCTAGAAGCAGACGTGTCTACGGGGGGGGGGGGCTGGTCCTCTCGCTAGAAGCAGACGTGTCTCTACGGGGGGCTGGTCCTCTCGCTAGAAGCAGACGTCTCTACGGGGGGCTGGTCCTCTCGCTAGAAGCAGACGTCTCTACTGGGGGCTGGTCCTCTTGCTAGAAGCAGACGTGTCTCTACGGGGGGCTGGTCCTCTCGCTAGAAGCAGACGTGTCTCTACAGGGGGGGGCTGGTCCTCTCGCTAGAAGCAGACGTGTCTCTACGAGGGGCTGGTCCTCTCGCTAGAAGCAGACATGTCTCTACGGGGGGCTGGTCCTCTCGCTAGAAGCAGACGTGTCTCTACAGGGGGGGGCTGGTCCTCTCGCTAGAAGCAGACGTGTCTCTACGGGGGGCTGGTCCTCTCGCTAGAAGCAGACGTGTCTACGGGGGGGGGGGGCTGGTCCTCTCGCTAGAAGCAGACGTGTCTCTACGGGGGGCTGGTCCTCTCGCTAGAAGCAGACGTCTCTACGGGGGGCTGGTCCTCTCGCTAGAAGCAGACGTCTCTACTGGGGGCTGGTCCTCTTGCTAGAAGCAGACGTGTCTCTACGGGGGGCTGGTCCTCTCGCTAGAAGCAGACGTGTCTCTACAGGGGGGGGCTGGTCCTCTCGCTAGAAGCAGACGTGTCTCTACGAGGGGCTGGTCCTCTCGCTAGAAGCAGACATGTCTCTACGGGGGGCTGGTCCTCTCGCTAGAAGCAGACGTGTCTCTACGAGGGGCTGGTCCTCTCGCTAGAAGCAGACATGTCTCTACGGGGGGCTGGTCCTCTCGCTAGAAGCAGACGTGTCTCTACGGGGGGGCTGGTCCTCTCGCTAGAAGCAGACGTGTCTCTACGGGGGGCTGGTCCTCTCGCTAGAAGCAGACGTGTCTCTACGGGGGGCTGGTCCTCTCGCTAGAAGCAGACGTGTCTCTACGGGGGGTTGGTCCTCTCGCTAGAAGCAGACGAGTCTACGGGGGGCTGGTCCTCTCACTAGAAGCAGACGTGTCTCTACGGGGGGCTGGTCCTCTCGCTAGAAGCAGACGTGTCTACGGGGGGCTGGTCCTCTCGCTAGAAGCAGACGTCTCTACGGGGGGCTGGTCCTCTCGCTAGAAGCAGACGTGTCTCTACGGGGGGCTGGTCCTCTCGCTAGAAGCAGACGTGTCTACGGGGGGCTGGTCCTCTCACTAGAAGCAGACGTGTCTACGGGGGGGGGGCTGGTCCTCTCGCTAGAAGCAGACGTGTCTCTACGGGGGGCTGGTCCTCTCGCTAGAAGCAGACATGTCTCTAGGGGGGGCTGGTCCTCTCGCTAGAAGCAGACGTGTCTCTACGGGGGCTGGTCCTCTCGCTAGAAGCAGACGTGTCTACGGGGGGGGGGGGGGGCTGGTCCTCTCGCTAGAAGCAGACGTGTCTCTACGGGGGGCTGGTCCTCTCGCTAGAAGCAGACGTCTCTACGGGGGGCTGGTCCTCTCGCTAGAAGCAGACGTGTCTACGGGGGGGCTGGTCCTCTCGCTAGAAGCAGACGTGTCTACGGGGGGCTGGTCCTCTGGCTAGAAGCAGACGTGTCTCTACGGGGGGCTGGTCCTCTCGCTAGAAGCAGACAGGGGGCTGGTCCTCTCGCTAGAAGCAGACGGGGGGGCTGGTCCTCTCGCTAGAAGCAGACGTGTCTCTACGGGGGGCTGGTCCTCTCGCTAGAAGCAGACGTGTGTCTACGGGGGGCTGGTCCTCTCGCTAGAAGCAGACGTGTCTCTACGGGGGGCTGGTCCTCTCGCTAGAAGCAGACGTGTCTCTACGGGGGGCTGGTCCTCTCGCTAGAAGCAGACGTGTCTCTACGGGGGGCTGGTCCTCTCGCTAGAAACAGACATGTCTCTACGGGGGGCTGGTCCTCTCGCTAGAAGCAGACGTGTCTCTACGGGGGGCTGGTCCTCTCGCTAGAAGCAGACGTGTCTCTATGGGGGCTGGTCCTCTCGCTAGAAGCAGACATGTCTCTACGGGGGGCTGGTCCTCTCGCTAGAAGCAAACGTGTCTCTACGGGGGGCTGGTCCTCTCGCTAGAAGCAGACGTGTCTCAACGGGGGGCTGGTCCTCTCGCTAGAAGCAGACGTGTCTACGGGGGGGGGGGGGGGTAGAAGCAGACGTGTCTCTACGGGGGGCTGGTCCTCTCGCTAGAAGCAGACGTGTCTCTACGGGGGGCTGGTCCTCTCGCTAGAAGCAGACAGGTCTCTACGGGGGGCTGGTCCTCTCGCTAGAAGCAGACGTGTCTCTACAGGGGGGGGCTGGTCCTCTCGCTAGAAGCAGACGTGTCTCTACGGGGGGCTGGTCCTCTCGCTAGAAGCAGACGTGTCTCTACGAGGGGCTGGTCCTCTCGCTAGAAGCAGACATGTCTCTACGGGGGGCTGGTCCTCTCGCTAGAACCAGACGTGTCTCTACGGGGGGCTGGTCCTCTCGCTAGAAGCAGACGTGTCTCTATGGGGGGCTGGTCCTCTCGCTAGAAGCAGACATGTCTCTACGGGGGGCTGGTCCTCTCGCTAGAAGCAGACGAGTCTACGGGGGGCTGGTCCTCTCGCTAGAAGCAGACGTGTCTCTACGGGGGGCTGGTCCTCTCGCTAGAAGCAGACGTGTCTACGGGGGGCTGGTCCTCTCGCTAGAAGCAGACATGTCTCTACGGGGGGGCTGGTCCTCTCGCTAGAAGCAGACGTGTCTCTACGGGGGGCTGGTCCTCTCGCTAGAAGCAGACGTGTCTACGGGGGGCTGGTCCTCTCGCTAGAAGCAGACGTCTCTACGGGGGGCTGGTCCTCTCGCTAGAAGCAGACGTGTCTCTACGGGGGGCTGGTCCTCTCACTAGAAACAGACATGTCTCTACGGGGGGCTGGTCCTCTCGCTAGAAGCAGACATGTCTCTACGGGGGGCTGGTCCTCTTGCTAGAAGCAGACGTGTCTCTACGGGGGGCTGGTCCTCTCGCTAGAAGCAGACGTGTCTCTACGGGGGGGGGGGCTGGTCCTCTCGCTAGAAGCAGACGTGTCTCTACGGGGGGCTGGTCCTCTCGCTAGAAGCAGACGTGTCTCTACGGGGGGCTGGTCCTCTCGCTAGAAGCAAACGTGTCTCTACGGGGGGCTGGTCCTCTCGCTAGAAGCAGATGTGTCTCTACGGGGGGCTGGTCCTCTCGCTAGAAGCAGACGTGTCTCTACAGGGGGGGGCTGGTCCTCTCGCTAGTAGCAGACGTGTCTCTACGGGGGGCTGGTCCTCTCGCTAGAAGCAGACGTGTCTCTACGGGGGGCTGGTCCTCTCGCTAGAAGCAGACGTGTCTCTACGGGGGGCTGGTCCTCTCGCTAGAAGCAGACGAGTCTACGGGGGGCTGGTCCTCTCGCTAGAAGCAGACGTGTCTCTACGGGGGGCTGGTCCTCTCGCTAGAAGCAGACGTGTCTACGGGGGGCTGGTCCTCTCGTTAGAAGCAGACGTCTCTACGGGGGGCTGGTCCTCTCGCTAGAAGCAGACGTGTCTCTACGGGGGGCTGGTCCTCTCACTAGAAACAGACATGTCTCTACGGGGGGCTGGTCCTCTCGCTAGAAGCAGACGTGTCTCTACGGGGGGCTGGTCCTCTCGCTAGAAGCAGACGTGTCTCTCCGGGGGGCTGGTCCTCTTGCTAGAAGCAGACGTGTCTCTACGGGGGGCTGGTCCTCTCGCTAGAAGCAGACGTGTCTCTACGGGGGGGGGGGCTGGTCCTCTCGCTAGAAGCAGACGTGTCTCTACGGGGGGCTGGTCCTCTCGCTAGAAGCAGACGTGTCTCTACGGGGGGCTGGTCCTCTTGCTAGAAGCAGACGTGTCTCTACGGGGGGCTGGTCCTCTCGCTAGAAGCAGACGTGTCTCTACGGGGGGGGGGGGGGGGCTGGTGAGACGTGTCTCTACGGGGGGCTGGTCCTCTCGCTAGAAGCAGACGTGTCTCTACGGGGGGCTGGTCCTCTCGCTAGAAGCAGACGTGTCTACGGGGGGCTGGTCCTCTCGCTAGAAGCAGACGTGTCTCTACGGGGGGGGGGCTGGTCCTCTCGCTAGAAGCAGACGTGTCTCTACGGGGGGCTGGTCCTCTCGCTAGAAGCAGACGTGTCTCTACGGGGGGCTGGTCCTCTCGCTAGAAGCAGACGTGTCTCTACGGGGGGCTGGTCCTCTCGCTAGAAGCAGACGTGTCTCTACGGGGGGGGGGCTGGTCCTCTCGCTAGAAGCAGACGTGTCTCTACGGGGGGCTGGTCCTCTCGCTAGAAGCAGACGTGTCTCTACGGGGGGCTGGTCCTCTTGCTAGAAGCAGACGTGTCTCTACGGGGGGCTGGTCCTCTCGCTAGAAGCAGACGTGTCTCTACGGGGGGGGGGGGGGGCTGGTGAGACGTGTCTCTACGGGGGGCTGGTCCTCTCGCTAGAAGCAGACGTGTCTCTACGGGGGGCTGGTCCTCTCGCTAGAAGCAGATGTGTCTACGGGGGGCTGGTCCTCTCGCTAGAAGCAGACTATTCTCTACGGGGGGCTGGTCCTCTCGCTAGAAGCAGACGTGTCTCTACGGGGGGCTGGTCCTCTCGCTAGAAGCAGACGTGTCTCTACGGGGGGCTGGTCCTCTCGCTAGAAGCAGACGTGTCTCTACGGGGGGCTGGTCCTCTCGCTAGAAGCAGACTCACTCACTTCCACTCATGTTCAAAACCTTCATGTCACTTGAAAAAAAATAAAAGCATTTGTTTACCGAACAAAAAAATGCTTCAAACCTTTTTCTAATTATCTTCACATAGAAACTAAACAAAAAAGACAATTGTATCATAAAAAGTGCAATACAGGTGTCCTGGAAGGGGAGGTGGCAGAGAGAGAGCGAGAGCGAGAGCGAGAGCGAGAGCGAGAGAGAGAGAGAGAGAGAGTCTCAGAGGTCCTGGAAGGGGAGGTGGTCGTCGTCAGGAGACCAGAAGGAGGGCGGCCTCTTGTGGTGCAGCTCTCTGCGGACACAGCGAGGACAGGGCTGGGCCTTCTGACGGCACTCGGCGTGGAACACCGCGCCGCAGCCGTCACACCTGCCCAGAGGAACACAACATCCTTCAGTTCAAGTTCAATATCATTTAATTTAGTTATTCTACTTTTATAGAATTTATATATTCCATTTGATTTGATTCTACTTTAATTGTATGTTAATGTTGATGCACCAACAACGACCAAAACAAATTCCTTGTATGTGCAAACTTACCTGGCAATAAAACCTTTTCTGATTCTGATATTCTATTAGGTTTTATCAGAGGACCAGGATATACCCCTACAGGACTATACTGTACTATACTATACTGTACTATACTATACAGGATAGAGCTCTAAACTCTGTCTACTACTGGTTTGACCCCTACAGGATAGTACAGTATAGTATAGTACAGTATAGTACAGTGTAGTATAGTACAGTATAGTATAGTACAATATAGTACAGTATAGTACAGTACAGTATAGTACAGTACAGTATAGCACAGTATAGTACAGTATAATACAGTATAGTACAGTATAGTAGTGTAGTATAGTACAGTATAGTACAGTATAGCACAGTATAATACAGTATAGTACAGTATAGTACAGTACAGTCTGTTTGATCAGGGTGTCTCCCCGGTCAGTGTAAATGTAATTACAGTAGATGCTGTTGTAGAGACTAGTGCTATCAGCTAACCTGACCCTCCTTAACATGACTCATAAAACACACCTTAACTCCAGGTGTGGGTGTTTTCGTGTGTGTGTTTGTGCATGTGTGTGAGTGTGTTTGTGCGTGTGTGTGTATGCTTGTGTGTGTGTGTGTGTGTGCGTGTGTTTGTGTGTGTACGTGTGTGTGCACACTTTAGTGTGGGCGTGCTTTCCATGATATTATGAGTCATATATTATATACATCATTCTGTGTGGTATCTGCAATTATTGAGAAGCACACACACACACACATACACACTGGAGTTAAGGTGTGTTTTATGAGTCATGTTAAGGAGGGTCAGGTTAGCTGATAGCACTTAGTCTCCTCTCCTTTCCTCTCATCCCTCCTCTCTAATTGGCCGATGCCTGGAACCGTGTGGCTCCCGTGACTTTCGATTCCCTTATCGCTGCCAGGTTTTTCCTACAGTTGCGCAATAACGTTAGCATGTAGCCATGGCAGACTCTATTTGATTCCTTAAGGGCTCGAAATTGCCTGGGTTTTGGTAATATGCTCCTGAAATGCTCCCGCTGTTTGGCTACTTCTATGTGCAGTGAAAACTACTTGAATGCTTTAGAACCTAGTCATTGATTTAGTTCAGGGTGAGCTAAAATTAGCCGCGGAGCTAACGCTAGGTAACGTGAGCTAACGCTAGCTAATGTAGCCATGGCAGACTCTATTTGATTCCTTAAGGGCTCGAAATTGCCTGGGTTTTGGTAATATGCTCCCGAAATGCTCCCGCTGTTTGGCTACTTCTATGTGCAGTGAAAACTACTTGAATGCTTTAGAACCTAGTCATTGATTTAGTTCAGGGTGAGCTAAAATTTGCCGCGGAGCTAACGCTAGCTAACGCTAGTTAATCAAGCTCTCAGGCTGAGGTTACACCTTTCGTATCATCTTCGTATTGTTTTCTTATACGCATCGCCGCGACGTCATGCGCCTCGAGTCACACTTTCGTTTTTTTTTCGTTTTTGTCACCAGAGCACACTGATGTAGTACACTGCCAAAGCAGTAGGTGGCAGTAGGTGGCAAACATGAAGGCAATTTCAACCAATCAGAACGAATGTGCCAATACACTTCCTGGAAGCTCCAGCAAAATGTCAATAAGGCAGGCGCCTATGCCGCGCCACCATCTTGCTCAATGCAGCAATTCTTTTTTCAGCAAAGCCTAATAAAAGTGCAATAAACAAAACGGATACATTCACTGTGTGTTCTGCCTGTCATTTGTTGATGAAACAAAACTAACATCAACACAAGTGACCACCAAGAGCGGATAGTTTAGGCTAAAAAACGATCGGTAGCATTGTAGCATTGTTAGCTGCATGCTAACGTCAATGGAGTATGCCATTATAACAATATAGCATTGTGGCTAGAAGCTAACGTTAGCTCACGCTACTTAGCCAGCATCAAAACTGATGATATCGCGAGCTATCAGTAGTTAGATAACATTAGAGACAACGCTGTGTGTATTAAACAAAGGTGAATAGATGACTGGGCCATTTTGTTTAATGCTTCTTAAGTTGAAAGAGGAACTCTGAGCTAACAGGGTCTGAATCCTGATAGCTCACGTTAGCCAGCTGCTCATGCCATCGGTAATGCTAGCAGAATGAATGGATGTAAACTTTATTTAACATATTGCATATGGGTACAATACGGCTCAATACAAACAATTGTTAAGGGAATGCAGACTGTTGTAGCTTGGACTGGGGTCCTTATAACAATAACTTGACAACACATGGTAGCTGAAGCTATTTGGGACACGGAGCTCTGTCCCAAACACACACACTCTGCTGTCACCGGAAGGGCACGCAGATGGTATCTACTGCGCATGGGCGTTTTCGCAACAACGGCTAGCGTGCTGACTACACGCTGTTTGTCGACTCGTTTTTTTGCGTATCTCCAAACGCAAACACAATTTTGCGTTTCAGCCGTATCCACAAAAAAACGCCAAAAAACGCGTTTCTGTGTAGATAGGACATGAAACGTCGTCAAAAACGTATAAAAAAACGCCAGGAATACACTAGTCTAACCATAGCCTCAGAGAGAGATAAACAGCTGACAGCGGACAGTACAGGTACAAATACAATAAAACAGCGGGTGGGGGCTGTTGTGTAAACCTTGTACTCTTTAGTTCACATATAATAAGAGACGGAGTGTTTGTTTACTAGTCTACTCTGTAAGCCAGGAAGTACCGTGGTGCAACATACAAATGTGTCCGTGTAGCAACACAAGCCAAAACCTTACAGGAGGACAGGGGCCCGGGGAGGGAGCTCTGTGTGTGTGTGTGTGTGTGTGTGTGTGTGTGTGTGTGTGTGTGTGTGTGTGTGTGTGTGTGTGTGTGAGACAGAAGTCAGAGGAATAACGACCTGTTATTCAATAGATTAAATTAGTTTAAGAATAAAAAAATAAATACATTTTAAGAGAATCTCAAATACACGGCTATAGTTAATGTTTTATCTTTTACAGTTTTTGTATTTTTCTGACATGGGGGCTCAACAATAAATGACAATCAGAAATGTCAAGTTGCATGTTGTTATTCTAACCAGCTTAGTTCTGTTGCATTTCCAATTTATTTATTTAAATTATAAATTGATCAGGTATCGATAAGGGAATCGATAAAGAATCGAATCGATAAGCAGAATCGATAATGGAATCGTATCGATAAAATCCTATCAATTCCCATCCCTACTCCTCTCACCTCACCTCTCCTCTCATCCCTCCTCTCCCCTCCTTTCCTCTCATCCCTCCTCTCTAATTGGCCGATGCCTGGAACCGTGTGGCTCCCGTGACTTTTGATTCCCTTATCGCTGCCAGGTTTTTCCTACAGTTGCGCAATAACGTTAGCATGTAGCCATGGCAGACTCTATTTGATTCCTTAAGGGCTCGAAATTGCCTGGGTTTTGGTAATATGCTCCCGAAATGCTCCCGCTGTTTGGCTACTTCTATGTGCAGTGAAAACTACTTGAATGCTTTAGAACCTAGTCATTGATTTAGTTCAGGGTGAGCTAAAATTTGCCGCGGAGCTAACGCTAGTTAATCAAGCTCTCAGAGAGAGATAAACAGCTGACAGCGGACAGTACAGGTACAAATACAATAAAACAGCGGGTGGGGGCTGTTGTGTAAACCTTGTACTCTTTAGTTCACATATAATAAGAGACGGAGTGTTTGTTTACTAGTCTACTCTGTAAGCCAGGAAGTACCGTGGTGCAACATACAAATGTGTCCGGGTAGCAACACAAGCCAAAACCTTACAGGAGGACAGGGGCCCGGGGAGGGAGCTCTGTGTGTGTGTGTGTGTGTGTGTGTGTGTGTGTGTGTGTGTGTGTGTGTGTGTGTGTGTGTGTGTGTGTGTGTGTGTGTGTGTGTGTGTGTGTGTGTGTGTGTGTGTGTGTGTGTGTGTGTGTGTGTGTGTGTGTGTGTGTGTGTGTGTGTGTGTGTGTGTGTGTGTGTGTGTGTGTGAGAGACAGAAGTCAGAGGAATAACGACCTGTTATTCAATAGATTAAATTAGTTTAAGAATAAAAAAATAAATACATTTTAAGAGAATCTCAAATACACGGCTATAGTTAATGTTTTATCTTTTACAGTTTTTGTATTTTTCTGACATGGGGGCTCAACAATAAATGACAATCAGAAATGTCAAGTTGCATGTTGTTATTCTAACCAGCTTAGTTCTGTTGCATTTCCAATTTATTTATTTAAATTATAAATTGATCAGGTATCGATAAGGGAATCGATAAAGAATCGAATCGATAAGCAGAATCGATAATGGAATCGTATCGATAAAATCCTATCAATTCCCATCCCTACTCCTCTCACCTCACCTCTCCTCTCATCCCTCCTCTCCCCTCCTTTCCTCTCATCCCTCCTCTCCCCTCCCCTCTCCTCTCCTCCTCTCCTCTCCTCTCCCCTCCCCTCCCCTCCTCTCCTCCCCTCTCCTCTCCTCTCCCCTCCCCTCCTCCATTCCCCTCCTCTCCCCTCCTCTCCTCTCCTCTCCTCTCCTCTCCTCTCCTCTCCTCTCCTCTCCTCTCCTCTCCTCTCCTCTCCTCTCCCCTCCCCTCCCCTCCCCTCCCCTCCCCTCCCCTCTCCCCTCCCCTCCCCTCTCCTCTCCCCTCCCCTCCCCTCCCCTCCCCTCCCCTCTCCTTCCAGCAGCTCTTGACCGTGTTCTTGGAATCAGAGCGGTCCAGTGTGTTATCAGTGAGCTGTCTGTCACACAGGGTGTCGCTGGGGTGAAGGGGCCAACATGCTGCACACTCACACACACAGAGAGAGACACACACACACACGAACACACGCACACACGAACACACGCACACACAGAGACACACGCACAGACACACAGACAAACACACAAAGAGACACACAGACACACACAGAGACACACACAGAGACACACGCAGACACACACACACACAAACACAGAGACACACACACACAGACACACGCACACACACACACACAGACACACACACACACGCAGAGACACGCATTTTCTTCTCTTGAGCAAACATTTTTAAATAAAACGTTTTTATTTGACACAAAAAAAGTATCAAACCAAGATGAATGTCCCTATTGGGATTGAAGTGCAAACCTAACTTTCACCAATCTTCACCTAATTTTTTTTATAATAATATATATATATATATTAGTGCTGTCAGGCGATAAAAAAATGAATCTAATTAATTACAGGATTTGTAATTAATTAATCTAATTAATCACATTTTAATCGCATAACCATTTTATGCCTGATATTCTATATTCTATAATCATATTTCAAATTGCATGTGTCTGGATGGCAGAATTCAGTACTGTCTCTACAAAACCTTCTGTTTAACCATCTTCCATCTATTAATTTGCTTAGATTTTTCAGGTCTGGTCATTTGAGCATAGTGTTATTCACAGTCAAAGATAAAAAGAAATTAATTGTTATTCTCATTTAGTTCATTACAATTTACTCAAGCCTAGTAACAGACACAGTATTTCTGACACTGGGAATACATTCCCTGAGATACATAGATGTCCCTAGAATCAGATACTAAGAACATGCAAATGAACCATATAAAAAAAAGTCTGTAAATGTGTATTCTACGTTCTTATGGAATGAATGAGATTTTTTTTAAATGCTATTTTTTTTGTAATACATTTTGAGTTAACCCTTTATCTGCCAGGGATTATTCTGATCTTAATCCCCTCTCTGCCACCACTGTAAGTCTATGGAGATGTTCCCTTCTTTGCAGGGCTATAACTTTTTAAATTGTATTGCTAAATTGACATTACTATGGCCCATTCAACGTCAAGTATC
>NC_140167.1:199587376-199596424 GCF_963971535.1 Notolepis coatsorum | reverse complement strand
AGTACTGTCTCTACAAAACCTTCTGTTTAACCATCTTCCATCTATTAATTTGCTTAGATTTTCAGGTCTGGTCATTTGAGCATAGTGTTATTCACAGTCAAAGATAAAAAGAAATTAATTGTTATTCTCATTTAGTTCATTACAATTTACTCAACGCTAGTAACAGACACAGTATTTCTGACACTGGAATACATTCCTGAGATCATAGATGTCCCTAGAATCAGATACTAAGAACATGCAAATGAACCATATAAAACAAAGTCTGTAAATGTGTATTCTACGTTCTTATGAATGAATGAGATTTTTTTAAATGCTATTTTTTTTGTAATACATTTGAGGTTAACCCTTTATCTGCCAGGGATTATTCTGATCTAATCCCCTCTCTGCCACCACTGTAAGTCTATGGAGATGTTCCCTTCTTTGCAGGGCTATAACTTTTTAAATTGTATTGCTAATTGACATTACTATGGCCATTCACGTCAAGTATCTATCGTTTAGGATGTAGCAACGTTCTACTTTTTCATTCAAACATTCATACTAAAATATGGTCTAAAGTATAATATGTTTTTATCGTTTTCTGCAGCATTCTGCAGAACGTGAGTTGTAGCCATAATTACATATATTAGCTATCAAATGTAGTTTGATACCGATTGACGTCAGATAAAAAATCAATTGTACAAGGTCCTAAACGTCACCTCATCATCTGCTGGTGGACCGAGGGGGGGGGGGGGGGGGGGGGGGGGGGGTTATAAGTCCGTGGCGACGTTAAATCATTTATGTAGTATGGGCGATCGATATATAGATCAGAGCAGTTTATATGGATAATAATAATCAAACATGCTGAAACTCACCGCAGCTTCCTCGTAGCGTTGGGCGATGCTACTGGAGCAAAAAGATCGTTATTATGGGATGTCGATCTAGTTGGTCAGTTCCGGTTGTATAATACTATATAATAATGTTGTTTATTGAGTTAGGGCAACCGATTGATTATCCAGTGGTGTCGAGATGGAGCCCCGGGAGCGATAGCGAGTGGCCGGACAAAATATGGGTGAGCACCACTTCCGGCCGCTCACTTCCGGTTTTGGCGATTCGCCGATCGGCCACCAGATGGCGGTCTTGAACCGTTGGAGAGTTGAGAGGAGATCTGCAGCACCCGTCAGGTCTCCGCTGGGTGAAATATGATTGCCATGACAGATTTTGAAATATTGATCTCAAAGACGCTGTACAACGTCATTGGCAGATTACGCATGGCGAGGAATGACGTCTTAACACGTCATTGGCGATTAAAGGGTTAATTTTCATAACGCGATAATTTGTTGTGTAATTAATTAATCTAATTAACACGATAAACTGACAGCCTAATATATATATATATAATATAAAGGTTACTCTTGATCAAACAAAGATGAATGTCCCTATTGGATTAATAGTGCAATAACCTGCTTTTTCACCAAACTTCACTTAAGTTAAAACCAAATAAAAGGTGCCTCTTGATCATCAAACAAGAATGAATTTCCCTATTGGGATTAATAAAGTGCAAATCTAACTTTCACCAAACATCACTTTTTGTAAAATAAAAGGTGACCCTTGAATTATTATTATTATTATTTTTTTGAAAATCGATTTTAGTTTTTGAAAATCGTCCAAATCATTAATATTGATTAATCGCCCAGCCCTAACACACAGACACACGCGCACACACACACGCAGAGACACACACGCAGAGACACACACACAGAGAGACACGCTAAGGCTGTCCCCGAACCCTGTTTTTGGGATTCGAACTTCGTCAGGGTTTTTTCTTTCTTTTTTTTACTATCCTCAAACTAAATCCTCATTTGAATAAAGCAATTAATCTGATTTAATTAGTATTTTTTTTTATTAAATCAACTTTCCAGCCCCAGACCCAGCCAGGGAGAAGCCCCAGCCCAACTAAATCAATTAAATCAACTTTCTTTAATGAATATAACTCATCAGTTCTTTTAATACTATAATATTAGTGTAGCCTAATCTTTATCTGCAACTGTGAAGAAAACCCCCATTGGTTTAAACAGAATAATTATTTTTTTATTTATTTAATTTTTATTTTTTATAAAAAATTTAAATGTCTAATGTTGATTTAGAATTCGAATGCCAACGTAACGAACGAAGGTTCGAACGTTCGGGCTCAGCCCTAAGACACGCGCACACACACAGACACACGCGCGCACACACAGAGACACACACAGAGACACACACAGACACACACTCACACACAGTGTGTGTACAAGGGACTAATCACTGCAATGTTGTTATTGTGATGTCATGTTGTGATGTCATGTTGTTATTGTGATGTCATGTTGTGATGTCATGTTGTTATTGAGTGTCATGTTGTTATTGTGATGTAATGTTGTGATGTCATGTTGTTAGTGTGATGTCATATTGTTATTGTGATGTTATGTTGTTACTGTGATGTATGTTGTTATTGTGAGTCATGTTGTTATTGTGATGTCATGTTGTGATGTCATGTTGTTATTGTGATGTCATGTTGTTATTGTGATGTCATGTTGTTACTGTGATGTCATGTTGTTACTGTGATGTCATGATATTATTGTGATGTCATGTTGTTATTGTGATGTCATGTTGTGATGTCATGTTGTTATTGTGATGTTATGTTGTTATTGTGATGTCATGTTGTTATTGTGATGTCATGTTGTGATGCCATGTTGTTACTGTGATGTCATGTTGTTACTGTGATGTCATGTTGTTATTGTGATGTCATGTTGTTAACACTATGGTCGCCAAAAACGCCTTACCACGTCATTCCCCGCCATGCTCATTCTGCCAAAGACGCCGTACCATGTCTTTGATATCAATATTTCAAAAATCGGCGGATCGGCGGATCGCCCAGACCGGCGGATCGCCCAGACGGGAAACAGGAAATGGAAGCTGGTGCTCATTCCAATTCGGTCCGATCACTCGCTAATAGTCCCAGGACTCGAGCTGGACACAATGGATAGCAATCCGTTACCAATAACTCGATAAACAACATGATTTGGACGTATATACTATTATACAACCTGGAAATGGATCGCATATTTCTACATCCCATAATAGGAATATTTCTGCTCCACGCCCAACGGACCGAGGAAGCTACGGTAAGATTCAGCGTTATTTTTTTAACATGTTCGATATAAACTGCTCTGATGATCATATCACCCACACTAGATGAATCATCTAACGTTGGCCACGGAATTATAAACGACCCCCCCCCCCCCATCCGGTCAACATCAGATGATAAGTAGTAACTTCTAGAAGCACGTCCATTTGAAATTTTTTATCTTGCGCCGATTGCTATCAAACTGTATACAATCATCAATATAATGCATTTAGGGCTATAAATCACGTTCTGGAGAAAGCTGCAAAAAACGATAAAAACATACTTTTTTTTTTATCCACTTTTTGTCCCATTTTCTATATTTTCTCCCATCCCAATTTCGTATCATCCAATTCAACTCTCCCCTGTCACGAACGCTGTTTCTTGCCTCCCACAAGCCGGCTGCAATGTGGACTAAGTCATACATAGCACAAGTCCCCTCCGGTACTTGAGGTAACAGCAGTCGCATCTTTTCACCTGCGCAGCTCGATCTCTCAGTGGCGAGGAGTAACGCGTGGGAGGCTCACGCTGCCCCCGACACTTCCTGATTCTACTGCGCAGGCGCACCAACCGACCTGTAGGAGTCGCTGTCCACAACGCCCGATCCCCACCCATCAGTTTCCCACCCCCTAATACGGCCAATGTGTATTAGTATGAACGACCAGCTAAACTGAAAGCAATGTGGAGCGCTGGGCTCGAACAGGCGAGCCCAGCGTCTCCGCATTTGTGGCGAGCGCCTTGCCCACTACGCCACGTAGCCGCCCACGATAAAAACATACTTATACTTTAGACCGTATTTTTGTATGAATATGTGAATGAAAAAGTATAACGTTGCTACACCCTGAACAATAGATACTTGATGTTGAATGGGCCATAGTAATGTCAATTTAGCAATACAATTTAAAAAGTTATAGCCCTGCAAAGAAGGGGAACTTCTCCATAGACAAATAGAGCTGGCGTGGGATGGTTTATTCTGAATATAAGCCTGGCGACCAAAGTGTTATTGTGATGTCATATTGTTATTGTGATGTCATGTTGTTATTGTGATGTCATGTTGTGATGTCATGTTGTTACTGTGATGTCATGTTGTTATTGTGATATCATGTTGTTATTGTGATGTCATGTTGGTATTGTGTCGTTAACTCATTGGCTGCCACGCTGTTTCCGGGATATGGCTATACAGGTACGTCAAAGTATAACTACTCAAGCTGAGTACATGTACGTCAAAGTATAACTACTCAAGCTTAGTACAGGTCGGTCAAAGTATAACTACTCAAGCTGAGTACAGGTACGTCAAAGTATAACTACTCAAGCTGAGTACAGGTACGTCAAAGTATAACTACTCAAGCTGAGTACAGGTACGTCAAAGTATAACTACTCAAGCTGAGTACAGGTACGTCAAAGTATAACTACTCAAGCTGAGTACAGGTTAGTGTTGTCACGATACTGGAATTATGAACTTTGATACGATACCTTGAAAAGTATCGATATTCGATACCATTTTCGATACCACAGGGAAAAAGGTTCAATCACGTATTTATCCGTGTTTCGATTCCACCCGTTGTGGACAGAAGCACGGATAAATCCGTGGCAAGTTGTTATTGCTTTTATTCCATTTTAATAACCTATTCAAGGTCGCCGAGCGGCACTGCAGATGTGCCCTACTCTTTGAATTCGACAAAGTGCAATACCGGCCAGATCCTCTTAGGGGCGCTATCGCGATAATGTAGTGTTCCCTGTGGCCGAACGGTGGACTATTTTTTTTGACTTTCAATGGAGTTTTATGTTAGCTCGATTCTGGATCTGCAGCCTGTAGCTTGGATTACGTTTTGCATCGCAGATTTCACCATGCAATAAGGGGATTTATCATCAGCCAATGGACATATCGATCTACCAGATGGCGATCGATAACGGGGAAATGCTCGGGGGGATCCCATCGGACCACGGTAAGATCTTTTTCACGTAAAGTACATCCTGATCGGGCCTTGTTTTGATAGCCATCCAGGCGTTCGGCCTATGAGGCTAATGAGGCTAACGCGTTATTGGTAATCAATAATCAGAAACGACGTCCCCCGCCCCCCCCCCCTTTCATGCATACATGCGTGAGGATTGTGCCGATCATATGCAGTTTGAGTTTTAACTGGAGCGTATCTATAACCGAAATGCCATTGGATTTAACGTTATTAGCCCATTATCTCGGCTTCCAGGAAATATACTAGACCAAATCCGATATAATGCTTATATTCACGGCGCTATAAAATGAGAACGTATTGATGATTTTTATTTTTTTTAAGCCATTTTGAAGGGACGGTTTATGGTCTCAATTGACAATGAGAATGGACAGATAGCAATACTATAAAGTAGAGTTGTTCCGATACCGATACCAGTATCGGAAATGCCGCCGATACTGCCTAAAATGCTGGTATCGGTATCGGCCGATACACGTGAATTGTAGCCTCCGATCCCATGATGTAATTTATCTCCTGCCGAGTCCTCCGGAGAGTGAGGATTATAAAATGAACGTGTTTTAAAGTGTGATGCTGTGTCATTTTAACAGCAGATACACTTTCTTAAATTCCATTGTCCCCGACAGTGCGGTGTGACGGGGAGCTCGGACGGGATGTGTTTTGCTGGTGTTATGATAGCATTAGCTGAAAAGCTAGCTAGTTGGAACAACATCCGCCCGTTACATCAAATCAGATGATCGCCTGTCCTTTCTCCAGGACCTGACACTGTCCGTCTATCAACAATAATGCACCCACGGCAGTGTTAATTTTGTTGACTAAATTGATGAAGAAAGATGTTCGTCAACGAAGGTTTTTTTCATGACGACAATGAGACGTGACGTCACGTTATTGAAGACTACGTGACGCCAACACGACTAAATAGTTAATTACATATCGTTGACCACAAATGAGGAGACAAAAATGTCGTTTACAAAAACCATGACGAATTCTCTCTTAATTTATGTTGACTAAAACAATATGAGACAATATAATTATAACTTTTAGAATAAGTCACGTTATTATTTCAGCATTTCCCATTTCCGTTTCCGGGTTAAGCTCAGCAGCGTTTATGGCTAAAAGCCAAGCTACATAACATACGTGAGGCTAAAAACCGTGTCCCAGGTCTCTCGTGACTACAGCTTATACCAATAACCATGAACGGAATCTGCTACTCTCTCAACACTCCTGCGGCAGCCGAACAGTTCTACCAAAATAACATAGCATTTAAGACGACGGAGGCTGAGAGGATGGCTAGGCTGCCAGAAGAGCTAATAGCTAATTGCCTGGGAGTCGGGACCTATATCACAGACTTGCTCTCTTTCATCTGTGTACACCCACTACTATCAACATTACACATGGATACAACAAGGACAAGACCACGTTCACTTAAAAAGGTAATGTTGGTATGAAAAGAAAAGAAACAGATGAGTACTAACACTGAGATTGACCCCGCTATAAGTTATGAATCCCTTTAGCGCTTGAAGTGCACTAAAACGTCGTAGTGACCTTTTATTTTTCATATAATGTTGGGTACATGCTCAGTAGAGTTAGAACGCTCCCAGTCTTAGGGGCTGTGATATTTTGTTACCACACTTTATGCACATAGAAGTGCGGTGGCAGGGTCGCTAAGCTAATGTTATTAGTAGGGATGCACCGATATGAAAATTGGCCACCGATACCGATTGTTCAACTAACACTATCGGCCGATACCGATATTTGTATATTTGTATATAAGTATTTGTAATTTTTTTTAATTTTTTTTAAAAAAATTTTATGAAACTACTGTATATTTGTATGTGTATGTTTGTATTTGTAGGCCTCTTTACTTACTTAAAAAAAAGGAAACATCAAGAAATATGTTTATGGTATTAATTCCACCATGCCATGTAGCACTATTTCTCTCCCAGTATCGTCTGGCGGCCTGCAGATGGATACTATTCTCTCAACCAGAGCTCTCAGCCAATGCAATAGAACCATTTTGATTGACAGTCGATTCGGCCAATTACGCCACACCGCTAGCACCCACCTCCTGCTGTTCTTACCACCAATCGGCAAGCGTCATTCATTTTCTACTTTCGGGCATGCCGCCATTGATCTGCCTGCGACTTGAGAGCACAGCAAACTTAACGTAGCTAATACCTTAGCTGCCCGGCCCGCCGACCAGCGCTCCACAGCATGACCAAATGAGACATAATGATTTTACTGCAACAAATGTTATAATAAAACAAAGCCTTTCTATACATTTGTCTGGTTGAAAACTTTATTAACAGATTGCAGAATGGGTAGTTTGGTACGGAATGAGCAACGGAATGGAACTGAGCTATGAACGGAATAATGCCTTGCTTACTTGCTGTGTTCGGGTAAATAATATGCTGATGTTATATTGAACGTGTAACACTAACTATATAACGTTATTAACTAACTAGCTACCGTACCGGGAGCTCACGTTGATGCCTGGATGGTGCTAACTAACTAGCTACCGTACCGGGAGCTCACGTTGATGCCTGGATGGTGCTAACTAACTAGCTACCGTACCGGGAGCTCACGTTGATGCCTGGATGGTGCTAACTAACTAGCTACCGTACCGGGAGCTCACGTTGATGCCTGGATGGTGCTAACTAACTAGCTACCGTACCGGGAGCTCACGTTGATACCTGGATGGTGCTAACTAACTAGCTACCGTACCGGGAGCTCACGTCGATACCTGGATGGTGCTAACTAACTAGCTACCGTACCGGGAGCTCACGTGGATGCCTGGATGGTGCTAACTAACTAGCTACCGTACCGGGAGCTCACGTTGATGCCTGGATGGTGCTAACTAACTAGCTACCGTACCGGGAGCTCACGTTGATGCCTGGATGGTGCTAACTAACTAGCTACCGTACCGGGAGCTCACGTTGATGCCTGGATGGTGCTAACTAACTAGTAGTGGGTAGTTGGGTATGGAATGAGCAACGGAATGGAACTGAGCTATGAACGGACTCGGAGTAATGCCTTGCTGCTATGGGTAATAATAATATGCTGATGTTATTGTCTGTGTAACACTAACTATATAACGTTAATGCCACAAAACGAATGCCTTGTTAATCATAAGTAGTAACTTTGATGCAGTAGCTTGTGTGTGTGTGTGGGGGACGGCGGGCGTTGTGCAGGTAGGTCGCGAGTGAACTTTTTTTTTTTTTTGCCTTTTGACGCTACACAAATTGATGGTTATTTATCGGCGACTGCTATCGGCACATTTGAGCTTATCGGCCGATAGGCCGATTGCAGTCAACAAGGCACTTATCGGCCGATACCGATACCCGACCGATATATCGGTGCACCCCTAGTTATTAGCCGAATGCTCTGATGGGGGCCGCCATTTTAAGTGACGTCAGCGGTCTACGGTATGACTCGAGGAACAAAAGGGAATGTGTGTGTGACGTGTGTGAAATTTGTACAGTAGGTCCCAGTAAGAATTGTAATCAGTGTGTACTGTGTATTTACACTATCCTAATGTTCCATTGCTGGTTAAAAAGAAAATAAGCTATTTAAATCAGAATATGTTCCATTCCATGTCTGACTATTTCTGAATCTATTGACCATTTCAAGGAATGTTTGGTTACTATTGGGCTTCTAGCCTTCTACTGAACTTATTGTGAATCAGCTGATAGGGTTTGGGCTAGACTATACTTAATAAATAGAATTGCATTATTTACAATATAAAAATATAAAATGCCTTTTTTTTTCATTAGCGAAAACTAGACAAAAATCATCAGTTTTCTGCGACTAAATCTAGACAAAAACAAAAAAGACAAAATCGAGACTAACACTGACTAAGACTAAAATGCTCAGATATTTAGTTGACTAAAACTGACTAAACGAAAAATAAATGCAATGACTAAATATGATGAAAACGAAAAAGGA
>NC_140167.1:199527376-199582376 GCF_963971535.1 Notolepis coatsorum | reverse complement strand
GGTCAGTGGATACAGACATGAAGACAGCTGTGATGGAGGTGGTCAGTGGATACAGACATGAAGACAGCTGTGATGGAGGTGGTCAGTGGATACAGACATGAAGACAGGTGTGATGGAGGTGGTCAGTGGATACAGACATGGAGACAGCTGTGATGGAGGTGGTGGTCAGTGGATACAGACATGAAGACAGCTGTGATGGAGGTGGTGGTCAGTGGATACAGACATGAAGACAGCTGTGATGGAGGTGGTGGTCAGTGGATACAGACATGAAGACAGCTGTGATGGAGGTGGTGGTCAGTGGATACAGACATGAAGACAGCTGTGATGGAGGTGGTCAGTGGATACAGACATGAAGACAGCTGTGATGGAGGTGGTCAGTGGATACAGACATGAAGACAGCTGTGATGGAGGTGGTGGTCAGTGGATACAGACATGAAGACAGCTGTGATGGAGGTGGCCAGTGGATACAGACATGAAGACAGCTGTGATGGAGGCGGTCAGTGGATACAGACATGAAGACAGCTGTGATGGAGGTGGTGGTCAGTGGATACAGACATGAAGACAGCTGTGATGGAGGTGGTCAGTGGATACAGACATGAAGACAGCTGTGATGGAGGTGGTCAGTGGATACAGACATGAAGACAGCTGTAATGGAGGTGGTGGTCAGTGGATAGAGACATGAAGACAGCTGTGATGGAGGTGGTCAGTGGATACAGACATGGAGACAGCTGTGATGGAGGTGGTCAGTGGATACAGACATGAATACAGCTGTGATGGAGGTGGTCAGTGGATACAGACATGGAGACAGCTGTGATGGAGGTGGTCAGTGGATACAGACATGAAGACAGCTGTGATGGAGGCGGTCAGTGGATACAGACATGAAGACAGCTGTGATGGAGGCGGTCAGTGGATACAGACATGAAGACAGCTGTGATGGAGGTGGTCAGTGGATACAGACATGGAGACAGCTGTGATGGAGGCGGTCAGTGTGTGTGCGTGTGTGTGTAACTGAGAGAGTGCGTGTGTAACTGTGTGGTGTGATAAGGGGTGTGTGTGTGGAGGTCGTCACACAGTGTCTAGTTGCATCTCTCTGACATCATCCAGTTTAAGTCTTCAGATGAGAAATGTTTTCAAACTTGGTTACTGTAAGATGGTGAGTTGTAGGGTTAGGGTGTGTGTGTGTGTGTGTGTCCGTGTGTATGTGTGTGTGTGCATGTGTGCGTGTGGGTGGTGTGTGTGTGTGTGTGTGTGCCGGGCGGTAAAATCCAGTCTAGATTTCAATCATGATTTCGGTTTCCCACGATCTTGAGAACAAGACGATCCAGATAAAATGAGCATTGTGCCTCGTTGCTCTAATTTTGTCTCGTGTTGGAAATGCACTCAGACATGAAGACAGCTGTGATGGAGGTGGTCAGTGGATACAGACATGAAGACAGCTGTGATGGAGGTGGTCAGTGGATACAGACATGAAGACAGCTGTGATGGAGGTGGTCAGTGGATACAGACATGAAGACAGCTGTGATGGAGGAGGTGGTCAGTGGATACAGACATGAAGACAGCTGTGATGGAGGAGCACCAACAATATATAATGTAATATATATTTTTTTATTGACAGTTAGGGATGGGTATCGTTAGGATTTTATCGATACTACTACTCTTATCGATACTGCTTAACGGTTCGGTACTTTATCGCTACTCTTATCGGTTCTTTTAGATTGTTATTATTAAAAAAAAAATTATACATTTATTATTTGAATGGCTTAAGGCTATATCTGTACTTGATGTTTGTTTGTTGTGTTGCATATTTGAAATAAACTTCAATCAAATCAAATCAAACCCCCCCTCTTAAAAACAAAAACCTGTGTTTAACCTAGCCATCTATAAAACATCATGCTAAAACTGTGAAACAAATGTCCTACTCACCTAAAGAAAGAAATACATAGCAAACATGACTCAGTTATGCAATAGTGCTGCTGCTTTTTATTTGGTTAAAATCTTTTAGTTAATAAGACTACAATATGACTACAACGATTTCATGACGGCTTCCTGTCCTCGCATGGCGGCTTCCTGTCCTCGCATTGGCGACTTCCTGTCCATGCAATGCACGGAGCATTAGCATAAAAAAAAACTTACGTAAAAAACAGATTGCTGCTAATTAAAGGGGCTATGCACTGCTATTCCTATCACTATTTGGGCAACTTTACACAATTCCTGTTAGTCTATTGAAGACATTTGTAATTTTTTTTTCAAAAAAATTCATTGTTTTATATTTCTAATCAAGTACTCGAAACCATCATTTTTCAGCCTCGAGAAATCAGGCTGTTATGGCCTGGCTCCGCCCATAAGCACTTTGAGTGACAGTCAGACCACAGTCTGCACTGGTAGAGGGAGGGAGGGAGGGGGGGAAGAGAGAGAGAGTTCAGTTCAGTTCAGAGTTTTTATTTGCCACATGGAATAATACAATCATAGTTTCTTCATTAAAAAATCATAAATAGTCATTCCATGGACAAAAGGAGCAGGAAGAAGAATAAATCTTATAGTTATATAGTTACCTGCCCCTTATTCCTAAACTAACATGTATTTTCTTAATGGTCGGCGTATAACCTTATTTACACAAATAATCATTTATACCATGAGAGAGAGAGAGAGAGAGAGAGAGAGAGAGAGAGAGAGAGAGAGAGAGAGAGAGAGAAGCCCCTCCCTCTCTCTTCCTTTTTTTCTTTCTATCACTCTCCCGTTCGGAGGTGTGTGTCGCGCGGACCTCCGTGCGGCAGGTCCCCCCCCCCCCCCCCCCAAGTGCCCCCTCTCCCTCCCTCCCTCCTTCTCTCTTCCTTTCTGTCCTTTCTCTCCCACTCGGCTCTCGCTGATGAGACGAGGCAACTTTTTTCTTTTCTTTCTTTCAATCTCCCGTGTGGCGCGCGGCCGGCAGGTACCCCCCCCCCCCCCCCCCCCCCAAGTGCCCCCTCTCTCTCCCTCCCTCCCTCTCTCTTCCTTTCTCTCGGCTCCCTCTCGGCTCTCTCTTCCTCTCGGCCCCGCAGCCCCACTCGCTGTCTAGTCTAGGTAGAATGGGGGCGGGCATTAGCTCCAACCACAGAGCCAATCGCATCACTGTGTCTATCCACAGCGCCCAGTGACGTGCTCAGGGACTTCAAATCAAAATGACCCGATTTACTAGAGGCACAGAGGGGTTGGGCTGAAACGGAGCAATTCGCCAATATGGTATTTAGACCCTAAAACACATTGATATGAACTCCTATTACTATAATACAATGCTAGAGACTGAAAAATGACATTTATAATGCATGGGACCTTTAAACACTTCATGGAAACGGAGTAACGTTAACGCTATGTCGAGTGCATACGTGTAGTGTAGTATGAACTCGACATAACGTTACTCCGTTTCCATGAAGTGTTTAATTAGCAGCAATCTGTTGTTGAAAATGTAACGATCTGTGAGGTCTGTGAGGGGGAGGGGCCATGAGGGAACTGCGTCAACTGAACCAATCTAAAATCAGCATTCAATGTAAGAACGTCAAGCTCACGTTTGATTGGTTAGAATGGTCACCGTCAACTCACTGGCACATACTGAGGGGGGGGGGGGGGGGGGGGGGGGGGGGGTTTGTAGATACAGTACTGAATTCTGCCATCCGGACACATGCTATTTGAAATATTATTATAGAATATCAGGCCTATAAATGACCTTATTATAGCCAAGTTACACATCTATGGATCGGGCCAAATCTACTCTTATCAATGGCAGAGTTCAATCTGGATTTAGTATCACTAGGCGTTAGGGTTGGGCACCGAGAACCGGTTCTAATATGAACCGGTTCCTAACTTCCGGTTCCGGAACCGAGTTAACTCGTTATTGGCCGCCATGCGTTGAACTCGTTTTTGGGATCGTTATTTCATTTATTCGCTATATCTATTCATAATTCATAGCTGCTGCCTCTGGTATCCCCTTCAGAGCCTGTCTGAGCTGGCAGACGGTCAACACTGCCCTCTACTGCCAGGCGGAGCTATTGCATCTCATTGAAAATGGGTTGGTGTGTTTTAGGAGGCGATCTGAGCCGGGCGGGCGGGGTTTAAATACTCGGGCGAGCCAATTCTATACAACGGTGGCATCGAGCAGTAACTCCGCCCACCCGTCATTGTGAAATGGTCGGTAGTGTGGTGCGGACCTCCACGAGCATTATTTGGAATTGCAATCAGATATTTGGATTATCTCTTTTGCATTACATCAGATACAAGGTAAGAAGATTATATATAAATTTGATCGTTGATCTGACATTTATTTCTACCGCGATCACAGCTATCTGTGTGGACCGTGTATGGCTGTTTACCGTTGGCTGCGGTGGGGGGGGGGGGGGGGGGGAGCACCCTGCTATGACGGTCATTTCATGTATGGACGAGGAAACAATAATGATAATCTAGCATTGATTTCAGGATGATTAGATAATCAGCCGAAAAATTTAAACGTGATGACTGGATTACAGTAATACACCTTTTTCCTGGAATTACTGAAAAACACCCAAACCATACTCTATTCAAAACGGTATAAAACAGAAATGTAGAGATGAAAAAACAATCTGTCTCGGGCATGTTGACTAGAAGCAACTCACTGAGGCTCGACGGCGTTATTAGACCCATAGATATAATATAAGATATATTTTAAGCACTCGCAAATGTCACAGTCTAAAACTATATCCATTGAATAAAGACCTGGCGATGAATGGGGTATCAGCGCCCCCTGCTGCTGGCGGTCAATGTGTTCAATAAAAAAATAAAGAAATCTAAAAAATATATATATATTTTTTTACTTTGTTAATTAATACCCTAGTTACAGTACAGCAACCAAATTAAACTGTATCAAGTCAACTGACAATGTGAATAGTATGAAAAGTACATTTGTTCTCCTGCGAAATAAGCTGTGACCTGTTTTGACCTGCACCTCAAAGAATCGGAATCGAGAATAGTTTAGAACAGGAATCGAAATGGAGAATCGGAATAGTTCAAATCCAAACGATGCCCAACCCAGGCGTGCAGCAAGAACCGTGAATGAAATCTACTGTAAATACAGTAACTTTTTTATTATGGTGATTCCTCTGCCATTTTGAATCGGATTGCAATGCCGTTTTGTTCACAGACAGGTAGATAAACTAACCGAGTTCTAATTTATGCCAATAACGTTCAGTTTTGTGGTAGATAATCCCGAAAAATAAGACTTTTTTGAAATTCCAACAGAATTCGAAACCAATGGGTCTCCTCTCCTCATATCACGGATATTCGCTAGTTTATGAATACATTTAAAAAACGAATATTTCACTAATAACACTTAACCTATTGGTAAACAAACGTATCGCTGAAAATATACACTATGACTGCTGTTGTGACAGGGTTAGGGTCTTTACACTTGGCTACATTTGAAAAAAAAAAAACTTTTATTCATACAGTCTGTAGAGATGGATTTATGGCTTGGGTCCGGTACCGGACCCGTCGGGCTTAAAGGGGAACTATTTAGCCATTTCTTTCACTATTTGGTCAATATTACACAATTCCTGTGAGTCTATGGAACACATCTGTACGTTTTTTTTTTCAAATAAATTCAAGCGAGGCAATTCTGAATGGCTTAGTTCACTGGGGGAGGATCTTGTCACAGCTGAGCTGGAGGAATGCGCCTGAATGAGAATGTCACACTAAGGGGGCTTTCTCACTCAACATCGGGGTCGAATCAGCTCCGTGCCGTCCTCATTCCGAGTTCCGTGCCCAACTCCCCCCCCCCCCTCTAGTTTGTGTACACACTTCAGTCTTGGTGCGCTCTGGGTTTTGTTTACGGTTTGCGTTTTGAGCTTGTAAGCTTGCCGTAGTCGATGATGTCATGCTCGAAATGTAAACACAGGAAGTGTTAACACGGAGACTGGAGACTGGATGCTGATATAAAGAAACAAATACCTAATAAATATGAAGTTATATTTGAACCTCTGTTGTCAAGCCTTGTCAATATAACCCACCCCCCTTTTCTCACAAATGGAACTCTGTTGTAGAGTCCGCTTTTGATCGTTTTGCAGGGTTAACAATAACGCTAAGCTAACGGCTAACGCTAGTTAGCTTAGCCTTTTACTAGTAACATTGCTCGCATCGATTATATTGAATGTCATTGATCTACTGGTCGACCACGGCCGACTGGTTGGGCACCACTGGTCTAATAGAAATAAATGCATTCGAACAAGAAAGTAAAGTAGACAGCAATGGCTAACACTAAGCTAACGGCTAACGCTAGTTAGCTTAGCCTGTTCAGAAGCTAACATTATCCCATCGCTTGTGGCAATTATATTGCATGTCATTGATCTACTGGTCGACCACGGCCGACTGGTTGGGCACCACTGGTCTAATAGAAATAAATGCATTCGAACAATGTATAGACATAGCAATGGCAAACAAAATTGCCAGGCCTAATGCGAGCCAGGGAAGTGTTGCGCTTTGTGCTTTGTAACGTAGCTTCATGTTTTCATCCACTGAGCTGTGAGGCTCCACATGCGACGTTGTGTGTGTCACGCCCCCCGCCCCCACTAGTGCGCACCTGAGACCACCTATTTCACCGGCCCAGGTTCAGCGCCCCCGGGGACGAATCAGCGGGGGGCGGGGACGGGGGACAGCGTTCTCACTCAAGACAGACACACCCTTTTCTGATGAGAGCTGGGTCTGATTCGACCCAGAGCAGTGAGTGAGAAAGGGCCCCTAGTCAGTGTTGGTACAACCCCACATTGCTAGAAAACAATGCAAACCCCTGGAAAAGGCCATTTATAAGATAGGGGAGCTTTAAGAGGTTAAGGCTGCGGTTACACTAGGGCCAGTTTCGTTTTCAGTTTCAGTTTCGTTTTTCAGAACACTACGTAATGGCAGGCAAGTTAGACATCGTTTTGTCTCTTGACCACCGAGTGATGTATATACATGTAGTACAATGCCAAAGCAGTAGGTGGCGATGTAGTTCAAACATGAAGGCCATTTTCAACCAATCAGAAAGGTTGAACGAGTCACTCCATATCCTGCTCAAAATCTCAGAGAGCCACCATCTTTATACCTGGCATGAGCCATTTAGCTACATAGCATTTATTTTTCAGCAAGAAATAAAGTGCAATAAACAAAAACGGATACATTCACTGTGTGTTCTGCCTCATTTGTTTATGATTTGTTGATGAAACAAAACTAACATCAACACAATTGACCACCAAGAGCGGAGTTTAGTCTCACAAAAAGATTGCAGATTTTGTTAGCTTACGTGCTAACGTGATTGGGATATGCCATTATAACAGTATAGCATTGTGGCTAGCAGCAGAATAAATGGATGTAAATGTTATTTAACACATTGCAGAATGGGTACAATACAATACGGCTCAATACAAACAATTGTTAAGGGAATGCAGACTGTTGTAGCTTGGACTGGGCTCCTTATAACAATAACTTGACAACACATGGTAGCCGCAGCTACTTGGGACAGCTCTGCTGTAAACACTGGAAATAACCGTGCGGGTCTCTACTGCGCATGGGCGTTGGGCAACAACGGCTCCGTATCCGGCTCACGCAGATTACATGGCACCATTGTCAGCTAGTTTCGGCGAGTTTCCAAAAACGAAAACACCTTTTGAGCGTTGCCACTAGGAAAACGCGTTTTTCCTGCCAAAACTGCGTTTCTTTTTAACTTGGACATGCAAACGTAATCATTCGAAAATAGAACGTTGCTGTTTTACCCCCAGTGTAACCATGGCCTAAGAAACAACAATGAATACAAGAATGGTAACAATCAGTAGTAGTGGTAATATAAAATAACAATGTAAAATGAGGTAGACTTCTGAAAATTATTTACAGAAAGTGTCTTGCGTATAGTGTATGTGCATGTTAACCTAGGGCTGAGCGATATGGCCAAAAACGTTATCGCGATAAAATTATAAAATTATTTTCATATAACTCGATATCGATAATTATCGTCGATATAATGTCTGTCAAGTTTAATTAACTTCTTATGCCCGGCGGCGATGGACGGGCTATTAATAGCATAGATATATATAATAGACTTGTTTTGCTGCTGCGAATGTTGATGTCGTCATCAGTCCGCGCACGTTAGCAGTTAGCCGACAAGCGGAGTATCTCATGACAGACAATGTACTAAATATTACCCTAAAATACTCTCTTCCGCCCCAATATATTGAAACGACGTCCACTGTATACCCCACACTACTATAAACGTGGCCTCAGAATTCACGACACACACATACTCGGCACGTAAATATATAAAATAGTGCCGCGCAAGCTAGTTATCCTAGCCAGCCTGTTGTGTCTTAAGTGGTGTATTCCATGACAATGTAATAAATATTACCCTAAAATACTCTCTTCCGCCCCAATATATTGAAACGACGTCCACTGTATACCCCACACTACTATAAACGTGGCCTCAGAATTCACGCCACACACATACTCGGCACGTAAATATATAAAATAGTGCCGTGCAAGCTAGTTATCCTAGCCAGCCTTGTTTACTACTAGAGTCCTACCTCTCTACCCAGAGGTGCACCGCGGGTCTCCTTCACTGTCGGCCATCTCCTTCACTGATTGGTTGTTAGTGCGTGTGCTGATATCCAAGCTTGGAAAATCGATATATCGAAACTTTGCGACCACGTTTCATGTTTATTTCGAGGAAATAATTTATCGCGATAGTTATCGTTATCGTTTTATCGCCCAGCCCTATGTTAACCCTTTCACTGCCTGTTACATTCAAGCCTAAAATATGGCTCGTCAAGGCCTTGAATGCGACGTGGTGGACACAGGACACTGGACAAAAGTTTATCAAAAATAACTATTTATTTACAACTAACTAAATGGACAGAAATAGTGGGAGCTGGGTGTTCCAGACTCCAAAGTTAAATAACAAAACTATAGGCAAAAGGAAGAACAAGCCGAATGTACAACAAAACAATGAGAGCAGGTGAGACGCTGGAGAGCTGAGACATCTCCTGTGAAGTGGGGGAGACCTTGACAACTGCTCCCTGCACTGCATTTGTAGGGCGTGGTGCCTCATCACCACACCTGTGATGAATTAGAAGGGCGGCCATTTTAATAACAAAAACAGGAAGAAACAGTGTGTCAATTAAACCACCAATTAGTGACAGCACACTTAACCACAATGTGAATATGCACCACAGACAGTAAGTATCCCTCCACCATGTGAAAGTAATACGTAACACCCCCACACCGAAGATTTATGTTCTTCTCCCAACTATAGCCCAAAGAAACCATCACCAAGAGAATGAACATAAATAAGGGGATACTTACCAACCTTACCCAAAAAAAATGCAACCACACACTCAAACATGTGTAGTGCCCGTACTGTGTTGAGTGTGAGCCCCGGTCAAGAGTCACACTCAACTGTACACCAAAAAAAAAACTGTGACCCACAAAGCGAGCCACTACCACAAAGTGATAACGGGTCGGCCCCTGTCGAACACGACCCTTAACTCCGTCGAATGCTCCCTATTGAGGAACACTTGACACCGTTGTTTAGCACAAACAACCCCGTCCTGATACCCGCTCAAGCAAGACCCCTCTAAAATGTATCCAGCTGGGCCTGGATGGAGCGGAGCTGGTGGAAACATCCGGGCAACTAAACCCCACTCAGTCCCTACCGAGGCGCAAGGCCTAGAAGTCAATCCACCCACCAACACATCACCACCAAACAAAAAACTCACGACAACAGGGCCCTCCGCCGATACAGACCTGACAAACAGAGACAAAACAGGAAAACAAAAAGAAATACGTCCCCGTGGCACCGCCACCGAGTCTGCCTCCCCCACTCCTGGCGTCACCAGGTCAGGAGATAGCAAAGCAGGATGAACCGCCACAGGCATGTCGTCCTCACCGCTGGAACACAGTAAACCATTATCCACAGAAACCGACATGACATCCCCACCACAGAAAATGGTGGCACAAAAATCAACGTCATGACTCAAAACGGAGGCACAAAAGTCTGCACGGTCATAAGCCCCAAATTCTACTTCAACAGGCCGCTCCACCGATACCGACCTGGTAAATAGAGACAACAAAGCAAAGTTATGTTCTTGACAAAAGTCAAACTCATTGCGCTCAGGACAACCAACAGGAAAACCAAAGTCAGCACACTCCCCTGGTACCATCACAGCGCCCATCTCCTCCCCACCTGGCACTGTCAGTACAGGAGACTGTACTGAGGGCTGTACCCCCGATAGCTGTACAGGAGACTGTGAGTCACAAACAGCCAGAGCAGGATGTACCGCCTCAGGCACGTCCTCACCATCCCTGGAACAGAGCAACATCACTTTAGGCACAAAAATATCCGGAGTACCACCCAAAACGGCGTCACAAAAAACAGCATGGTCAGGAACCAAAATGGTGGCACAAAAATTAGCACCGTCATGAGCAACAATGGTGTCACAGACAGCAACAGTGTCATGAGACAAAAAGGTGCCCGACTTGCTTCTACTGTCACAAGCCAAAATGGTGGCACACACAGTTACATTGTCATGACACAAAACGGTGGCACACACATCAACTTCGTAACGATCAAAATGGTCGTCACCCATTAGACTAGGTTGTGAAGACTGCTCCTGCTGCACAGGACACAGGTAACTAGGTTGACTAGCATACCCAGTGCCTGGCAGAGAGTCAGTGTGGTCACATGAATCAATATCAGAACTACTGACCATACTGGGATCATCACTGCTGACAAGTGAGACATCATGAACGTCAGAGCTACTGTAGGAAGGCCGGCAGCCCAATTCTGGCCTTGTAGCCTCCTCAACCAGAATGGTGCCACATGGAATGTCAGAAACGGTGCCACATGAAGTAGCAACATCCTTCTCACTCTCATCCTCCTCATTCTCCTCCTCCAATCCGGCTGTGGCTGGGAAGCCCACGAGACACTGCTCCGCCACTCGAGTATCTGGCACGCATGTCACCTCCGGTTTCACCAGTACTTTACCTCCAGCCAAGTCATTGCCCAAGAGCAACGTTACCCCCTGCATAGGGAGTTTGCCAGCCGTCACTCCGATCACCACCGGTCCTGACACAAGGGCACAATCAAGAAAGACATTATGCAGCGGCACATTCATCGTGTGCATTCCAAAAGCCTCAATAACAACCCCTGCACCCAACTCCGAGTGGTGCGTAAAGGGCAGGACACTACTTTGCACAAAAGATTGGGATGCGCCAGTATCACAGAGAATTGTCACCGGTACTTTAGGACCCCCCTCTGTCAATGAAACAAACCCTGTACTCCTGAAAGGTGTGTAAAGGTCATCCACCCCTCTGCCATCTAGTGGAGACAGAACAGGGTTACGTACAGGTGTATTTATCAACATCACTGGTCTGGGTGGGTTAGACGGGCGCTTCTCTGGGTGCAAACGATAACAATTTCCCATCACATGTCCTGCACTCCCACAATTCTGGCACTTCCGGGCATCATCGCTTCCCCATGCCCCATTAAACTTACCACTACCCCCAGCACTGGACCCTGTAGGCCTATTAGGAGTCCATTTCGGCCTCCCCTCATCATGCACAGGATAATGCTGTCTCTCAAAAGACGTCCTGTGGGTCAAAACATACTCATCAGCCAGGACCGCTGCTGCTGAACAGGTCCTGACTTTCCTCTCATTTAAGTACATGGCAATATCCTCAGAAACGCCATATACCTTGAATTCCTCCAATAAGATTAGGTCCCTAATCTCCTCCACTGTGGTGACCTTTTCCGCCGCACACCACCGGTCAAAAAGCAACCGCTTCTCCCTCACAAACTCCACAAAAGACTGAGAGTTTTGTTTCCTCAAATTGCGAAATTTCTGGCGGTAAGCCTCAGGGACCAATTCATAGGCTTTAAGGATAGCCTGTTTCACCAAAGCATAATCCTTATTATCAGGATACATCGACGCATACACGATCTGTGCCTTACCGCGCAAAGCACTCTGCATGAGGATAGTCCATTTATCTGCTGGCCAGCCGCAACTGCCAGCTATGTCCTCAAATAATAAAAAAAAACTATCGACGTCCCTTTCCAAAAAAACCGGAACCATGCTTTTTTGCCTAGCCATATCAAAACCCGGCTCCCGATGCACATGTATAGCACCAGCACCACCCGCATTACGCATCGCCATCTCCTGGTCATATGCTGCCTGGGCGCGTACCTCCTGTGCCACCTCAATAGCTTCCTGGGCCTCACGTTCTGCTCTGGCTGCAGCTGCTGCTGTAGCTGCTGTAGCTGCTCTCCTCACCTCACTAGCTTCAATAGCCTCCCTGGCTGTAGCCGCTGCTGTAGCTGCTGTAGCTGCTGCTGTAGCTGCTGCTGTAGCTGCTGCAGCTGCTCTCCTTATCTCACTAGCTTCAAGGTCCTCACGGTCTGCCTTGTTAACAGCTGCAAGCTCACGCGCTGTTCTAAGCTCCACATCTCGCCCACGCGGTAGCTCAAAGCCTTCTCCCTCCTCCTCCAGAGTTCTACCTGCAGCCACACCAAAAACCTTCAGTGTACTCAGTTCCTCAATTAATTGACCTACCAAGTTCTCCTTTTTCTGGCCTGCATCGAGGTCTATTGAAAACCTTGCTGCCACCTGTAGTAACTCATCCTTTGAATTTTTTTTACCTTAGCCAGTGTTGGCTCTGCAACAAAGTCATCAATGTCCAACGTCATTGTCTATTATCCACAGTAAACGACAACAAATGAATACAACAATAGTAATTACTAATTAAGTAATTAATCAACCAATTAATTAATTACCAATACAAGGCAATACTACAATTAATCCACAACAAGGGATATAGTTCAGTATCCAAAACACAAGCAACTCACCCACCGTTCCTACGACCTGGGGTTCAAACTCCAATTTCCCTGTATCCACAAAAAGGTGTAGCACGTAATTAAATGACAGTGATTGAAGATACACGGCATAACACAGCACGCAATCAAACTCACAAGCAGTAGTTCAAAACACGGCATTTTATGTTAGCACGCAAAACAAATCACACTGTATCTAAGACACACGGCATAACACATACTGGACCAAAAGGTCAAGCTCAATAATGCACACAGATCCTATACTAGAGAATCACAGCAGACACTGTTACTGGACACTAGCTACAGGCCTCTGCTGAGACGAACCACCCACAAGACTAACCCTGTGGTAGGCATTTATCCCAAAATACTGGAACAAACGCTCTTCAGTAACAAACCAAGTGAGGCAAAACCCCTCGTGTTACTCAACAAACAAATTCAACAAACAAATTCTAATAATACAAACAGGTGCGCCATACAATCTGATTTGACTCACAAATAGCTTCTAAAACCTATACTGCAGTCAAAAGAAGGACTGCTAGGCCCACCACATGTCTAATCTAACAAAAACACTTACATCAGGTCCTAACACACTAATTACATTTCCCGGCCCCCTAACCTACCTATACTGAAAGCTAATGCACTGTAGACCTAGCTTTCTTCAACCACACCTGCTACCAGCCAAAGATCATATACCAATCACTTCTTTGACTGCCCCAGGAGTACGTGGTACACAGGAGGCTAACAACAGCCAGAAAACAATGAAATTACCTACCTGTGGTGTCCACTAAACTAAATATTTTAAAGCATACCAGTAGTCAAATCAAATTATAAATTAAGAGCATACTTACCTGTTTGAAGACCGGCTAGATCCCCCATGTTACATTCAAGCCTAAAATATGGCTTGTCAAGGCCTTGAATGCGACGTGGTGGACACAGGACACTGGACAAAAGTTTATCAAAAATAACTATTTATTTACAACTAACTAAATGGACAGAAATAGTGGGAGCTGGGTGTTCCAGACTCCAAAGTTAAATAACAAAACTATAGGCAAAAGGAAGAACAAGCCGAATGTACAACAAAACAATGAGAGCAGGTGAGACGCTGGAGAGCTGAGACATCTCCTGTGAAGTGGGGGAGACCTTGACAACTGCTCCCTGCACTGCATTTGTAGGGCGTGGTGCCTCATCACCACACCTGTGATGAATTAGAAGGGCGGCCATTTTAATAACAAAAACAGGAAGAAACAGTGTGTCAATTAAACCACCAATTAGTGACAGCACACTTAACCACAATGTGAATATGCACCACAGACAGTAAGTATCCCTCCACCATGTGAAAGTAATACCTAACACTGCCACACGACAGAAGGTTAACCCTTTACTATCACACAACCGACGGCGATGCTCCATCATTAGCATCATTAGCTCCACATCCGCGGAGCTAATGATGCTAATGATGGAGCATCGTCGTCGGTTGTGTGATAGTAAAGGGCTAACCTTCTGTATTGTCACAGTGAAAGGGTTAACCGGCTGTCGTGTGGCAGTGAAAGGGTTAGGTGCAGTGCAGGGTGCGTGTGGGCAAGGCGCTCGCCACCAACGCAGGAGATGCTGGTATCGAGCCCAGCTCTCTGCGTTGCTACTGGCTGGCCGGTCGTCATACTAACACAATTGGCAGTGTTAGAGGGTGGGAAAGCCGGTGGGTGGGGATTGGACGTTGTGGACAGCGACTCCTACAGGTCGGTTGGGTGACGCCTGCACAGCAGAGACAGGAAGTAGCGGGGGCAGCGTGAGCTTCTCACGCGTGACTCCTCGCCGCTGAGTCTGCGCTGTCTGGTGAAAAGATGCGACAAGCTGCCTCCTCGTGTACCGGAGGGGACACGTGATGCAAGGCTTCTATCCTCACTACAGCCGACCAGTGGGGGGCATAGTCTAGCAACGTTCAAGACAGGGGAGGGGAGAATTGGCAATACGAAATTGGGATGGGAGAAAAATAGAAAAATAAGTGGATAAAAATAAAAAATAGTTGTTTTTCTTTGGGTCAGTTCAGGAGCGTGACCATTGCACACTGGAATCTGATCTTCGCCTTGAATGTAGCCAAAGTGAGGTTTTTCAAAAGGAAAACAATAATCTGTGTGACTATTATAGATACTAGCTTTCCATAACAACCTCCTAACAACCTTCTATTCTCATGAATGTTCTGTATCTTGAAATGGGAGCTCAACATCACAGGCCTGCTCAAGAAGGCCCAGGGGAGGATGTTCTTCCTCCGGCAGTTGAACAAATACAAACTGCAGAGGACCATGATGGCCCAATTCTACACGGCCATCATTGAGTCCATCCTCACCCACTCCATCATCTCCTGGTTCCCCGCTGCAGCGGCAAAATATCTAAAAAATATCTCGCCAAGCTGCAGCGGGTGATTCGCTCCGTGGAGAGGGTGATCGGCTGTCCCCTGCCCTCCCTCAGGTCCCTGCACGACTCCAGGGCGCTGAAGAGGGCGAGGAAGATCATGGCCGACCCCTCCCACCCCGGTAACAGCCTCTTCACCCTGCTCCCCTCTGGGAGAAAGCTGAGGATCCCAAAGGCTGTGAAAGCTTGTCACAGACTGAGCTTCTTCCCCTCAGCCGCCAGGCTGATCAATGCCTCAGGCCCCCCCCCCTCTGCCCCCAAGTGACACTGGCACAATGACACTGACTGCACTGCACTAGTCTTTACTGGAACTCTGCACTTTACACTTTATATATATATATATATATATATATATATATATATATATATATATATATATATATATATATATATATGTGTATTTAATTGATTAATCCTCCACTGCACTGTTTCTTGTCCTGTGTCTGTGTTGGTGTTTGTCGTTTACTGTGAAAATGCATACACTGTATTGCTGCAACAATTACCAATGTGTTTTTACACAAATGGCTTAATAAAGGAATCTGAATCTGAATCAAAGGAACACTTCCTATCTATAGACGGTCTCAATTTGACAACTTAAACATTCGAAGTGGACCCAAGTCTCCTTCCTGTTGCAGTGAAGAAAGACAGCTGGGTCCAAGTTGTTCCCATAGCAACAGAAGAAAGACAGCTGGGTCCAAGCTGTTCCCATAGCAACAGAAGAAAGACAGCTGGGTCCAAGCTGTTCCCATAGCAACAGAAGAAAGACAGCTGGGTCCAAGCTGTTCCCATAGCAACAGAAGAAAGACAGCTGAGTCCAAGCTGTTCCCATAGCAACAGAAGAAAGACAGCTGGGGTCCAAGCTGTTCCCATAGCAACAGAAGAAAGACAGCTGAGTCCAAGCTGTTCCCATAGCAACAGAAGAAAGACACCTGGGTCCAAGCTGTTCCCATAGCAACAGAAGAAAGACAGCTGAGTCCAAGCTGTTCCCATAGCAACAGAAGAAAGACAGCTGGGTCCAAGCTGTTCCCATAGCAACAGAAGACAGACAGCTGGGTCCAAGCTGTTCCCATAGCAACAGAAGAAAGACACCTGAGTCCAAGCTGTTCCCATAGCAACAGAAGAAAGACACCTGGGTCCAAGTTGTTCCCATAGCAACAGAAGAAAGACACCTGGGTCCAAGCTGTTCCCATAGCAACAGAAGAAAGACAGCTGGGTCCAAGCTGTTCCCATAGCAACAGAAGAAAGACAGCTGGGTCCAAGCTGTTCCCATAGCAACAGAAGAAAGACAGCTGAGTCCAAGCTGTTCCCATAGCAACAGAAGAAAGACAGCTGAGTCCAAGCTGTTCCCATAGCAACAGAAGAAAGACAGCTGGGGTCCAAGCTGTTCCCATAGCAACAGAAGAAAGCCAGCTGAGTCCAAGCTGTTCCCATAGCAACAGAAGAAAGACAGCTGGGTCCAAGCTGTTCCCATAGCAACAGAAGAAAGACAGCTGAGTCCAAGCTGTTCCCATAGCAACAGAAGAAAGACACCTGGGTCCAAGCTGTTCCCATAGCAACAGAAGAAAGACACCTGGTTCCAAGCTGTTCCCATAGCAACAGAAGAAAGACACCTGGGTCCAAGCTGTTCCCATAGCAACAGAAGAAAGACAGCTGGGTCCAAGCTGTTCCCATAGCAACAGAAGAAAGACAGCTGGGTCCAAGCTGTTCCCATAGCAACAGAAGAAAGACACCTGAGTCCAAGCTGTTCCCATAGCAACAGAAGAAAGACAGCTGGGTCCAAGCTGTTCCCATAGCAACAGAAGAAAGACAGCTGAGTCCAAGCTGTTCCCATAGCAACAGAAGAAAGACAGCTGGGTCCAAGCTGTTCCCATAGCAACAGAAGAAAGACAGCTGGGTCCAAGCTGTTCCCATAGCAACAGAAGAAAGACAGCTGGGTCCAAGCTGTTCCCATAGCAACAGAAGAAAGACAGCTGGGTCCAAGCTGTTCCCATAGCAACAGAAGAAAGACACCTGGGTCCAAGCTGTTCCCATAGCAACAGAAGAAAGACAGCTGGGTCCAAGTTGTTCCCATAGCAACAGAAGAAAGACAGCTGGGTCCAAGCTGTTCCCATAGCAACAGAAGAAAGACAGCTGGGTCCAAGCTGTTCCCATAGCAACAGAAGAAAGACAGCTGGGTCCAAGCTGTTCCCATAGCAACAGAAGAAAGACACCTGGGTCCAAGCTGTTCCCATAGCAACAGAAGAAAGACAGCTGGGTTCAAGCTGTTCCCATAGCAACAGAAGACAGCTGGGTCCAAGCTGTTCCCATAGCAACAGAAGAAAGACAGCTGGGTCCAAGCTGTTCCCATAGCAACAGAAGAAAGACAGCTGGGTCCAAGCTGTTCCCATAGCAACAGAAGAAAGACACCTGGGTCCAAGCTGTTCCCATAGCAACAGAAGAAAGACAGCTGGGTCCAAGCTGTTCCCATAGCAACAGAAGAAAGACAGCTGGGTCCAAGCGCTAACGACTAACGAACGTGCAGAAGTCCACCGCTTCCCAAAATATAATTTGCGCAAAGGGCCGGGTGTTCGTTCAACCCACACACAACACAGAGATTACCTGTCATTTAGCATAGCCTCATAGTGTGGCGAACACACACACACACACACACACACACACACACACACACACACACACACACACACACACACACACACACACACACACACACACACACACACACACACACACACACACACACACACACACACCCTCTCGCAGTGCGTTGAGAAGGGGCCGTCTCTCAGAGATCAAATGAATGATATGAAACGGGACCTGCACATGACGCTTTTTTCTCTATTCAATAACGTTTTACCGTGAGGGAAGATTTACAATAAATAAAGCGCTAAAACAAAGTAGGCTACTAACATTCTTGACGCTAGAAATAGCGTTAGCATAAAACAGAAGCTAGGCCAGCTGTAGTTTACATAGCTTGCATAAAACGGTCTCGAGGCTCCACAAGTATTTCCAACCGTGGCTTGAGCATAGCTGTCAACATTTCGATTTGAAAAAACGTGCAGGTTTTAGCCACGCCCCTTCTCCTGGCCCCGCCCCCTCAGCCCGCCCCCTCCCACCCGGCCCCGCCCCCTCCCAATGGAGCTGCCTCGTCGCTGCTGGTCAAAACCGGTATTATTTTGTTTTCCTACTGTGTAGAGTGTAAATGCTATAAAAATACAGTAAATTACCTTTTATCAAAATATTAACCATTAAATAAAGGTTGTAATCTGTAAATGCATTTGATTTTACTGTAATTTGACAGTATTTGGAAACCATAGATGCCAGACATTTAGTTTTCTTGCAGCTTTTTTTCTTACAGTCTACAGTCAGTGAATCCTAAATCTCCACTAGGCAAACACTTAAAGTTATCAGTCCAACAAGGACTGGGTGAACTAGTTGCTACATTAAATTAATCAGATACCTGGTTGAAAGTGAAATGCTGTGAACATCCCTGCATTAAGTGTAAGACAAATTCAGTATAAATTCAGTTTATGTAGTAGTAGCATTAACATGTTCATATTTATTGAAATCTTACAATTCATACATAAATGTTATGATGAATTGAAAATGGGGGAAGAAGTCCTTCTCTGGTCTGCATCCCCTTAACAATTGTGTATTGCACAATACTGTATTGTACCCATCTGTTAAAGTTAGCAATCAATCAATGTATTACCAGTGTCTTTATACCTTCATCACTGTAGGCTACATATTAATACGACAATTCAAGAAGAATCAAGAGGTTTATTTGTCACATACAGTGAAATGCAGGTGGTCACGCCCGCATTGATTGTGCAAAATGCAAAAAAATATAGGTAACAGGATATGCATGATAAAAAAAGACATGCCATGTTCCTGAAAAAGCTATAAAAAATACCTATGGTCATTAATTTAGCAGTGGGAAATGGGAATATCATTTTTGGAACAGTGTGTGTGTCTATTATGTCTGTGTAGTATGTCTCAGTCTGTATGTCTGTATTGAGCCGTACTGTATTGTACCCATTCTGCAATCTGTTAAATAAAGTTTTCATTCATTCTACAGAGAAAAATGAGATAGAAAAAAAGCCAATGCGATTTTGTGTTTTTCCTCAATATCTCTGCAATGCCTGCGAGTTACCAGTAACTGTATTTGTCATACCATGACAATTCACGACAACTTTTAAAACGGATCAATTTATTTATATGTATAAATCGCATTCAGGAAATTGGGCGTCAGTGAAGGCATGCTATCCGTGGAGGAATGGGAGGAGGGGACAGTGGAGGCGCAGAGGCGCAAACGGCTGTTAGTGTTCACCAACCAACACATTTACACATTCCTGCATTTGTATTGTTTTATCCACAGAAGATTTGCAAACCTTTTGTTCCAGAGACAAAAGCCACAGAGTGGGCAATCAAGAGACACTGGCTAAGTTGATTTGACACGCTCGGTCCGCGGCCGCCTCGGTGCATGAGTCTACTCTCTCCCCTGAGCTCTGAGCTTTATCCGGTCGCGTCGCTGTCTTCTTCTGGTCGCAAAGGTCTGACTTCCTGTGATAACGGTCTAATCTACACTGCTGCCACCTGTCGTCACGGAGGAGAATTGCACCCATTTTGTAAAAAAAAAAATAATAATAATAAGTACAAAATACGTACCAATCCGTGAGCCGTGAAGAGGCCGTGCAGAGGGTCGAAAAAACAGGAGAATCCCGGTAAAACCGTGAGAGTTGACAGCTATGGGCTTGAGATGCAAATCACTGTCTTCTGGTTGTTGTTGTTGTTGTTGTTGTTCATTAACCCTTTCACTGCCACACGACAGAAGGTTAGCCCTTTACTATCACACAACCGATGGCGATGCTCCATCATTAGCATCATTAGCTCCTCGAGGGCCTCAGCTCGCCTGCCTCCTCGGGGGCCTCAGCTCGCCTGTCGCCTCGGGGGCCTCAGCTCGCCTGCCGCCTCGGGGGCCTCAGCTCGCCTGCTGCCTCGGGGGCCTCAGCCCTCTCACCCTCCTCCTGGTGGTGCAGGTTATAGCCGGAGGGGTCGGTCTGCATCTCTCTCCACCTCCCTCCCTCCCTCCCCCCCTCCCCTCTCCCCGGTGGTGCAGGTTATAGCCGGAGGGGTCGGTCTGCATTGACCTCTGTGTTCCAACAATAAAAGCCAGGTTGATTAAGAGCCCTATTTATTTATTCAGGGGGAGAATCAAAAGAAACAAGCTAATTAATATGGAAAAGCAATTTAAGAGGCAGAGTGCCTGAGAGTGACAAGAGAGAGAGGACGAGAGGGGGAGAGAGATATAGAGAGAGAGGGGGCGGGGAGAGGGGGAGAGAGAGCAAGAGGAGAGAGAGAGAGTGAGAGCGAGAGAGAAAGAGAGAGGGGAGAGAAGGAGAAGTAGAGAGAGACAGCAGGAGAGGAAGACAGATGACAGAGTGAGACAGAGAGACAGAGACAGAGAGAGACAAAGAGAGACAGAGAGAGAGAGACAGAGAGAGAGAGGGAGAGAGAGAAAGAAAGAAGGAGAAAGAGACAAAGAGAGACAGAGAGAGAGAAAGAGGGAGAGAGAGAAAGAGACAAAGATAGAGATATAGAGAGATAGAGAGAGGGGGAGAGAGGAGGATAGAGAGAGAAAGAGACCAGAGAGAGACAAAGAGAGAGAGAGAGAAAAATAGAGAGATAGGGGAGGAGAGGAGAGATAGATAGAGAAAGAGAGAGAAAGAGACAAAGAGAGAAAGAGACAAAGAGAGAGAAAGAAAGAAAGGGAGAGAGAAAGAGAGAGACAAAGAAAGGCAGAGAGCGATGAATATAGAGAGAGAGAGAGAGATGAAGATAGATAGAGAGAGAGAGAAATAGACAAAGAGAGACAGAGAGAGAGAGAGAAAGAAAGAAAGGGAGAGAGAAAGAGACAGAGAGACAGAGACAGAGAGAGAGAGGAGAGAGACAGAGAGAGATGAAGATAGAGAGAGAGAGAGACAGAGAGAGATGAAGATAGATAGATAGAGAGAGACAGAGAGAGAGAGATGAAGATAGAGAGAGAGAGAGAGACAAAGAGAGACAGAGAGAGAGAGAGAAAGAAATAGGGAGAGAGAGAAAGAGAGAGATATAGAGAGAGGTAGAGAGAGGGGGAGAGGAAGATAGAGAGAGAAAGAGACCAGAGAGAGAGAAAGAGACAAAGAGAGAGAGAGAAAAAGAGAGAGATAGGGGAGGAGAGGAGATAGATAGAGAAAGAGAGAGAAAGAGACAAAGAGAGAAAGAGACAGAGAGAGAGAGAAAGAAAGAAAGGGAGAGAGAAAGAGAGACAGAGAGAGATGAATATAGAGGAGAGAGAGAGAGGGAGAGAGAGAGATGAAGATAGATAGAGAGAGAGAGAAAGAGACAAAGAGAGACAGAGAGAGAGAGAAAGAAAGAAAGGGAGAGAGAAAGAGACAGAGAGAGAGACAGAGAGACTAAGATAGATAGAGAGACAGAGAGATGAAGATAGATAGAGACAGAGAGAGATGAAGATAGATAGAGACAGAGAGATGAAGATATATAGATAGATAGAGAGACAGAGAGAGATGAAGATAGATAGATAGAGAGACAGAGAGAGATGAAGAGAGACAGATAGATAGAGAGAGAGAGAGAGAGAGAGAGAGAGAGAGACAGAGAGATGAAGATAGATAGAGAGAGAGGACTGCATCATATTGAGTAGAACTACATCTAAATCACAGAGTTGCATGAGGAGAGAATGGGAGACACTGTGTGTGTTCATGTGTATGTGTGTTGTGTGTGTTGTGTGCACGTGTGTGTGTTCATGCATGTCTGTGTGTTCATGTGTGTGTTCATGCATGTCTGTGTCTGTGTGTTCATGTGCGTGTGTGTTCATGTGTGTGTGTTCATGTGTGTGTTCATGTATGTGTGTGTTCATGTGTGTGTGTGTGTGTGTGTGTGTGTGTGTGTGTGTGTGTGTGTGTGTGTGTATGAGGCCAAGGGGATGTTGTGAAGAATGGAGGGCTGTCACGCTTTGTTTTCCTGCCTGTTGATTCAGAATGAGACCAATTAGTGAAGCAGAAAGAGACAGAGAGAGAGACAGAGAGAAAGAGAGACAGAGAGAGAGCGAGAGCGAGAGAGAGAAAGAGAGAGACGGAGAGAGAAATAGAGAGAAACAGAGAGTGAGAGAAAGAGAGATACAGAGAGAGAGAAAGAGAGAGAGAATGAGAGAGAGACGGAGAGAGAAATAGAGAGAAACAGAGAGTGAGAGAAAGAGAGAGAAAGAAATAGAGAAAAAGAGAGAAAGCGAGAGAGGATAGAGAAGAGAAAGATGTATTGTTTATTGTTTATTTGGACCCATTAGCTGTCATTAGCTATTTTTCCTGGGATCCACATGGAACAAAACAAACAAATAAATACATACAATACTAGGGATGCACCGAATGGGAAATTCTTGGCCGAAACCGATACCGAAAATAGGAAACAGTTGGCCGAAAACCTAATGCCGAAAGGTCGAAAATGATTCATAGAATAGAATTTTTTTTACCAATGTTGTTCAGCTACCTGATTATGGAAAAATATATGATTATGGCAAAACTTTACTTAAATAATAAATAATCACTATTATGGGTCTTTTTGTATCACAAACAGTACTGTATTTGCAAATCTGGTATGTCATAAATGTATAGATGTAGCAGTACTGTCTATCTGTATGTCATGTATGTCATATATGTCCTGATTAATTGAAAATGGGGGACCCTGATGTAAACAAGACGAAAGTCTTTCTCTGGTCTGCATCCCCTTAACAATTGTGTGTATTGAGCTGTACTGTATTGTACCCATTCTGCAATCTGTTAATAAAGTTTTCAATCAATCAATCAATCAGAGAGAGAGAGAGAGAGAGAGAAAGAAAGAGAAAAAGAGAGAGAGAGAGAGAGAGAGAGAGGCGGACATCTGTGCTCTACTGAGCGCACCTTTCTAGTCCCCAGATGAACGCGCTCTCTTGACTTTGGCACAGTAGACGCGCGACAGACAGCGTCAATGTGAGAAACACAATCCCTCCCTCTCTCGCTCTGAATAATATGCATATTAGATCACTCAGTGATTAACCGCAACGGGCATTATAGTAAATAAGGATAAAACATGTTAAAGATGCATTTATTGGACTCGTTGCGCGCGGAGTTTAAATAGAAACAGCGCGACTCCAGAGTCCCAAGAGGAGTATCACACGCAGGACTGAAGAGCTCACAGCGCGCATGTAATGACTGAATCCGCCTTTTGATGACATCATCACAACAACACGCGTTAGGTTACAGGTTGTTTCTTTTTCGGTGATATATTTTCGGTGAAAAAACTCTTTCGGCCGAAAGCCGAAAGGCCATTTTCGGCCGAAAACTTTCTGTGGCCAAAATTTCTGTGCATCCCTATACAATACATATACCTATATTACCAAATACATACATACATATACCTATATTACCAAATACATACTCACATACCTATATTACCAAATACATACACACATATACCTCTATTACCAAATACATACACACATATACCTATATTACCAAATGCATACTCACATACCTCTATTACCAAATACATACACACATATACCTATATTACCAAATGCATACTCACATACCTCTATTACCAAATACATACACACATATACCTCTATTACCAAATACATACACACATAGGGGTGGACGGTATGGTCTAAAATTTATATCACGGTATAATTTGAAGCATAGACGGTAACGGTATATATCACGGTATCATCGTTTTTGATAAAAAAAAATTATTTTATTTTATATAATTTTTTTTTTATAAAATATATATATTATATAATTAGACTTGTACTTGTATTATCTGCGAGACATCGCCACCACGCAACAAGCTCCACTGTCTGTGTGTACTCTGGTAGCCTCCAGCTACGGCCAGGATTCTCCGGAGCTGCACCTGGACCTATACTCGAGTAGCCTCGAGCAGAGCTACGGCCAGGATTCTCCGGCGCTGCACCTGGACCCTATTGGTGTGCTCAGCAAGCCCTCAGCTCGAATACGCATCGAATCAGTGTTATAAGACATTGATATCAGGAGCTATCTGTAGCTACTGCTAGCCGGATATATAACGTTAATACAACACCTCAGTGAATTATTTAGTTCAATGGGACATTTCGTTTTGAACGGTGAACTAACTTGCGCTAACGTGAGCTAACGGGTAGCATACACGTCTCTACTAGACTTTGTGGAGCGTTTGTTGATGTCAGGAGCTATCGGTAGCTGGCCGACTAGATACCGTTCGGTTAGACAATGCCTCATCATGTATTAAACTAAAAGTGAATAGTTGACTGGGTCATTTTGTAACGGTAGCTAAGCTAACGTTAGCTCAGGGAGACGCCGCCGCCCTCCCGTGTGGCCGTGTCCCGTCCCACTAGACTACTAGACCCGTGTTTACATGCGTGCGTGCGGTAGGGGCTGGCACGCCCACTGCGCGAAGCCTCCTAAATAACTTTTTCCAGTTCGCATCTATTATCTATGACTAATTCTATCTATTTTTAGGGGCAAATGCGAGTGAAATAGTCGCGCTGTGGTTACATGACGTCATTGCTATTTTAGAGCTGCCCTACCGGTTACACGGTAGTCAAAATCCATACCGTAGAGCAAATTCATACCGTTTATACCGTATACCGTTTATACCGTCCACCCCTGACATATACCTCTATTACCAAATACATACACACATATACCTATATTACCAAATGCATACTCACATACCTCTATTACCAAATACATACACACATATACCTCTATTACCAAATACATACACACATACCTATATTACCAAATGCATACACACATATACCTATATTACCAAATACATACACACACATACCTCTATTACCAAATACATACACACATATACCTATATTACCAAATACATACTCACATACCTCTATTACCAAATACATACACACATATACCTCTATTACCAAATACATACACACATATACCTCTATTACCAAATACATACACACATATACCTCTATTACCAAATACATACACACATATACCTATATTACCAAATACATACTCACATAAATCTAGTAAAATTAATCAATCAATTAATCAATAAGCTTAGCTTCCCTCTACTCCTTTTTTGGACATGTCTGCTAACCAAACACATTGCTCTTGACCTTTCGTTTATAATTCCTTATTTTTTTCTTTTTTTAATGTTTTTCTTTTAATGTTTTTTTAATGTGTTGCTATGATTGTTTGGTTCGACGGAACACGATATCGTGAGTTGTTTGGAGAAATATGGAGAATAACATGTCCAAAAATAAACTTTTTCATTCATTCATTCATTCACCTATATTACCAAATACATACTCACATATAATTTTAACTACATGAATAGAGTAAATAAAAAGGGAGGAGGAGTAGGACTATATGTAGACAGAAGGTTAAAGTTCAAGATAGTTGAAAGTATGACAATGGTAATTGACGATTTATGTGAATGTATTGCTATTGAAATTGACATGGGAAAAAGGAAGAATATCATTGTCAGTTGCATTTACAGAGCTCCCAGCTCTAGCATAGAAAGATTCAGAGAAACGATGGAAGGTATGATTACAAACACCGACCAGAAGGTTACTTTTATTTGTGGAGACTATAATATAGATATATATTATATATATCTAACAAACTATCATTGATAGAAGAATTTAATGATGCAATGTATAGTAGGAGTCTATATCCTATTATTACAAAACCGAGTAGAATCACATGTCACTCAGCAACATTAATAGACAATATACTTACTAATAATTTAATAGATAATATAGAGTGGACTATTAATAAACGACATTAGTGACCATTTACCTGTGTTTGTAGTCTATCATTGTGATGTTAAAGTGGTTGATAGTAAAGTAATTATGCAAAGGAGATTAAGAACGGAGGACACTTTAAATAGGTTCAGAAAATAACTATTATCACAGGACTGGAGAAATGTATATGAATCAATAGATGTGGATTCTGCTTATGATTCTTTTCTCAATATGTTCCTAACTTCCTGCTGTTATATGACAGAAGCTGTCCAATGCAGCAAAGTAGAAATGCAAAAAAATCTGACAAACCCTGGATTACGAGAGGTCTGTTGAATGCTTGCAAAAAAAGAACACCTTATATAGAGAATTTATAAAACATAGAATTAAAGAGAAAGAAATTAAGTATAAACTATACAAAAATAAACTAACTGATATTGTTAGAAAATGTAAGAAATAGTACTATAATAATCTATTAGAAAAAAATTAAAATAACATAAAGGGAACATGGAATATATTAAACTCAATTATAAGAAATAAATCAACTAGTTCTGGCTTTCCAGATGAATTTATAGATGAGGGAAAGTCAGTAAGTAAGAAAAATGAGGTGGCTGAAGGGTTCAACAGATTCTTTGTTAATGTGGGGCCCAAACTGGCGGAGGAGATAACCCCGCCACAAGGGGGAGGTGTTTCTAATTATTTTGAAGAACGAAACCCATGTACTATCTTCTTGAGAAAAACAGATAAATATGAAATTATTGATACTGTGAACAATTTTAAGAATAAAACATCAACAGATTGGAACGGCATTGACATGACCTTAATTAAACAAGTAATAATAGCCATAGCAGGCCCTTTAGTGCATATTTGTAACCTCTCATTCAAACTGGGTGCCTTCCCCACCAAAATGAAAACTGCAAAAGTGATACCGATCTTCAAAGCAGGTGAGAAAAATCTATTCACCAATTACAGGCCGGTTTCTCTCCTTTCCCAGTTCTCAAAGATAATGGAAAAATGATTTGCTGCACGATTGGACAGTTTCATTGATGAACACGCATTACTTAGACAGTCAATATGGATTTAGATCGAATCATTCAACGGCATTGGCACTAATGGACCTAGTAGAAGAACTGACAAGCATAATTGATAATAAGAAGTTTGCAATAGGGGTCTTCATAGATCTGAAGAAGGCGTTTGACACTATAAATCATGATATTCTGCTACTAAAATTAGAAAGGTATGGGATCAGAGGAGTAGGGCTCTTAATGGTTAAAGAGTTACATAGAACAAAGACAACAGTTTGTGCAGTTGGGAGAGTACAGGTCCACTCAGTCAAACATAATCTGTGGTGTGCCGCAAGGGTCAATTCTGGGCCCGAAACTATTCATACTGTATATAAATGATATAGGTAATGAGTCTAAAATATTGAAAAATAAATTTTTTGCTGAAGATACAAATGTCTTCTGTGAGGGAGAGAACCTCCAAATGCTTTTAAAGAATGTCGCAGCTGAGCTATCCAAGCTGAAAGTGTGGTTTGATGTAAATAAATTATCATTAAATATAAAAAAAAATTAAAATCATGATATTTGGTAAACGTGATATACAAGTAAATACACCGGTTGAACTAATGATTGATAGTATTAAACTGGAGAGGGTATTTGAGAATACATTTCTGGGTGTAATAATAGACCACAAACTCAACTGGAAACCTCAAGTCAAATATGTCAGGACTAAATTGGCACGGAGTGTTGGTGTTCTATGCCAGATAAAACATTCTAAACCAAAAAACACTGTATACACTCAAGTTCAAGTTTCTTTAATAGTTGTCATACAGAAGTACAGAATACTTTCATACAAAATGCTTCTTACTGTTACGCTCCAGAGACTGTGCTAGACAAGATAGTATCAAATAACATAGTATAGCATGTAATTTAGAAGTAGAAAATGAGGTCACAGTGTTCAGTATAGACATATGTACAATGTTCGATGCAGAATAGACGTAACTGAGTTACCATATAATATACAATACTATGCAGTGTACTAATGTACAGTACTATATAGTGCAAAGCAGAAATGGGATGAGGTACAATTTAGGTACAATTTACAGTAAGGTGTACGAGTTGTAGTGCAATCCTTCATCAATAAATATAAAGTGTGGGGAGTGGGTGCTACAGTGTGTTTGTTTAAAGTGAGTGTGTGCTATAAAGTGTGTGGAGTGGGTGCTACAGTGTGTTTGTTTAAAGTGAGTGTGTGCGTGTGGATGTGTGTGCTATGTGCGTTTGATGGTTGTTGTTGTGTAGTGTTCATTGTTCGTTTAGCAGCCTGATGGCCTGGGGATAGAAGCTTCTTCTGAGTCTTTCTGTGCTCGCCTTGAGACTCCGGTATCGCTTGCCTGACCGCAGCAGTTCAAAGAGGCAGTTGTTCGGGTGACTGGAGTCTTTAATGATTCTCTTAGCCTTGCCCCTGCAACGCTTGTTGTAAATGTTCTGGAGGGTGGGGAGCCCCCCTCCAATTGTGCGTTCGGCTGAACGTGTCACTCTTTGTAGTCTGCTTCGGTCTTGTGCAGTGCTATTCCCAAACCAGGAGGTGATGTTGCCAGTCAGGATGCTCTCTATTGTACATGAGTAGAAGTTCTTAAGGATCTTCTGACTGACTTGGAACTTCCTTAGGCGCCTGAGGAAGTAGAGGCGTTGTCGTGCCTTCTTCACAACACTGTCAATGTGTGTGGTCCATGTCAAGTCCTCGGATATGTAGGCTCCGAGGTACTTAAAGCTGTTGACTCTCTCAACCGGTGCCCCGTCGATGCTGAGGGGGCTGTAGTCCTTGACCCCCGACCTCCTGAAGTCCACAATCATCTCCTTTGTTTTGCTGACGTTCAGTATACTGTACACTCTTCCTACCATATATGAGCTACTGTGCGGAGGTGTGGGGTAATACCTACAAAAGCACTCTATAGCCAATATACACCATGCAAAAAAAAGCAATAAGAATAATCAACAATGTAGGATATTATGAACACACCAATAACTTATTTATAAAGCTACAAGCATTGAAATGTATGGACCTAGTGGATTTCAAAACTGCCCTCATTGTATACAAAGCCAGATACAAACTAATCCCAGGCAACATTCAAAAATGGTTCAGAGACAGGGAAGGAGAATATAACTTAAGAGGGAGAAGGAATCTTAAACAACCAATGGTACACACCACGCTGAAAAGCATGTCCATATCGGTGTGTGGAGTGAAGTTGTGGAATAATTTACCTGAATACATCAAACTGAGTAAACATATGGCACAATTTAAAAAGCAGCAAAATAAAAAAATGTGTTGTTATGATTGTTTGGTTTGACGGAGCTAGATACCGTGATTTGTTTGGAGGAATATGGAGAATTACATGTTCAAAAATTAACTTTTTCATTCATTCACATATACCTATATTACCAAATACATACATACATACATATACCTCTATTACCAAATACATACATACACACATACATATACCTCTATTACCAAATATTTAACAAAAGAAGAGAAAAAGATTAAGTAACAAACCAAAATTAAAAGATAAATGTAAAGACAATGTAAATGTAAATGTGAAGAGAAAGAGAGAATAATGGACACTTTCAAATAAATTATGTTAAGAAATGCGCACACACACACCCCACGCTATTAACACTTTGAATGCCCAGCAGTGGGTGCACATTTAGTTCTTGAATGCCCACATCCACTCCAATGTTAACGCCTAATCTATGTATTGTCGAAGCAGATTAAAACGGTTCATTTCCGTTTGATAGCATTTTGAAAAGCACTAGTTTTCACGGAAAAAAGAAGACATTCTATGATAATCGCCCTTTACTGTAATATTCTAGAACGTTGTAATTGTGCTGCCTATTTATGAATCGTTTTCAAATAAACGCTAGATTATCGATAGTATGTGTACGTGTGCACGCTAGTGCCGCGCGCCGAAAATCGATTCTCTCAGTTCCTGATCACTCTTAGAGTCAAACAGCCATATCACATAATCACATCAGCGTTTCCGTTAGCCGGTAATTACCGGTTTTTGACCGGCAAAATCTGTTGAAGTCCGACATATTTAATCTCTCCGGTCATAATGTCCGGTGAAAATAATTCCCTCTAAACACAATTAGATTATTTGAATTGTATTAAAATAGGCTAAAATTAAATAGCCTATGCGATGAACGAAACAAACAATCATTAAGCAGCCGGTCTAATAATGACATTGTCTTGTCAGCGCGAGCTGGCTGCTGATATATTTGCGAGAAGCATCCATCTGCCGGCCGGCAGGGTGCAGTACTCCAATTCAGCCATTGGCAATTCAGCTGTTGGGTGGGGGCGCTGCTGAGCGGTTTCCAGACCGGACCTAAAAACACTGCTGCTCCATGCTTCACGTAAATATATCAGCAGCCAGCTCGCGCTGACAACAGAATGTCATTATTAGACCGGCTGCTTGGTGAAGCAACGATGAAACAAATGATTGTTTCGTTCATCGCATAGGCTATTTAATTTTAGCCTATTTTAATACAATTCAAATAATCAAATTGTGTTTAGAGGGAATTATTTTCACCGGACATTATGACCAGCACCAAGTCGTTGGGAGGTGGAGATATAAATCACGCAAACCCACGATAATGTTCAGTTCTTCGCTTGATATAATTAATATAAATGTCCAATATAACGGAATTCGTTAGCTCATAAAAATGTGATTATAACAGACTGCTGTTTATTAAGGTCGGGCAGACTGCCCACCGACACCTCAAGTCGGCAGCAGCACGAAGTCTCGAGGGACTTATTTTATTTGGAATATATTAATGACTGTATATACGCAAAAGTAGCCTAGTTTTAAGTTAAAATATTATAAATGCCTTGATGATGTCATTCTTTATATAGGCATATCAATTGTTTTTAAGCTCAATAAACTCTGACCGGAATTTATCCCATTTGTCCGGTAGATTGAAATCTACCGGACACTCAGACCTGCAAAAAAAAATTCTAACGGAAACCCTGAATCACATAAAAGCTTATAATCTCAGTGAAAACGGGTCTGATTATCCTAAAACTGGTAACATAGATTCCTTACCTGAGATCAGATGGTATCCAAATGGATTATTCCAATTCCTGATCGCCATTCGAAAAAATCGATCCTTTTATTGATCCCACGAGTATACTGTAAAAACACATAATCCCCGCTGCTCTGAGGGTCCAGAGTGGAGCTGATCGACCCCGGCTGCGTGAGTGAGAAGTAAAATGTGGAGTCCGGGATTTTCTTTCACTTTTCACATTTTCACTGAGTCCCAATCCAAAAGAGTGAATTACCATCTGGGAGACGATAGGGGGCGCTTTTTTCACATCTGAGCGCCTGGAGTGGCTGAATTTCCAAAGGTAGACTCGGTTGATGAAATATGATTTCAGATCGCTAATAAAAAATAAAAAATAGAAAATACGAGAATTCTCGTGAGTGGGCATTCAACCCGCAGGGGGTAAACCCGGGTAGGGCAATCAAAGTGTTAACACATTCTGTGCCAAACATGACTTTTTACGTTTCTGGGTCGTTTTTCCTTTTTTTCAATATTTTAATTCATTATCCATCCATGGAGCCTGGTGTTAACATAGGGAATGAGTCTGAGATTGCCAAAAGTGCAATTCCGGCATCCAGCTAGACGGCGGTATCGAGCACCCTTTGAAACCTTGTATCTTGGCCTGTGCGTTGATCAAATGTCTCTGGTCGGATTTCAGATAATTGTTATATTCTTTTTGGGGTACATCATAGTCAAGGTAAGGGCTATATGATATCAATCTTGCGTTGATCCAAGCATGTCTTCACCTCGATCCGAACGTGTGTGTGTAACGTTAGTCCACAACGTATGCCGTTGGTGATGATCAAAGCATCAAAAAATCTAGATTTGATTTGAGAATAATAGCGGGTCCAGGCAAGAAACGGCAACGGTTTAAATAATACACGCATAAGGCTATTCATCAGCATTTCTGGAATTACCCCAGACCAATCTAAAAACATACTTATATTCACCACGGTATAACGCGCAAATGTATCCATGGAAAAAAATTCTCTTTTTTGCATCTTGACCGGAAGAAAGTCACTGTCAAATGACCATAGTATTGTATCCATAGCTATAATATAGAATATAGTTGTAACTGAGGGGTACAATTCCCTGACTGTATTGATAAGTATGGTATCATTAAACCACTACTGTGTTATGTACTTTAATTACTGGCCATACAGTACACAGGTATATGCGATGAACACCCACACAATAACACGGCTTAACAAAGAAAGTCCTGTTTGGAATATTTATTAGAAGAGCAGCAATATTATCTTACAGTATTGAGAATTAGAGTCGCGCTTGTAAGGCGAAGAATGTGCATGAATAGGTCAAGAGCGTAAGTCCATGAGCATATTACGAAGGGGATAATTAATACCACCTGTAGCATAAGAATTATATAATGTACACTCGTAGGTCAGCTGGAGATACTAGGGGGGTTCCCTCCGGTTGTAAGCCAGCAGGGGAGAGGAATGTTCGGGAGCAAAGGTCTGGATCAACGGGGAATCAATAAGCTCCAGCTACGGGAGGCGGTACATATACTCCCCTCGATCGGCAGACAAAAGCAGCAACTATAATCCAAGTATGCGGGACAGCATGGATGAAAGCCAGCCAGCCTCTTCCTAGAGACGGGCTCGAGTGATGCTCCTCACGGGTAAATCCCACACAGCAGCGGGGTAGACGGTTCTCTGCTCCAGCAGCCACGGTACCAAAGCAATAATAATCCAGCCGGAAAAGGCTCTGCATTCACCGGTGTAGATTCTCCTGTGCACGGTACTTCACATTTAACTAGGTCGAACTTGACGTTATTTCACTAAGCTCTGACACTTTTACTATCCTATTCGCACGCGGTTCTAAGTGCTCTATTTAGACGCAAAATGGTCCACTTCACAGCACGTTGTATCGTGGTGAAGGCTTCAACTTGTTGGGTTAACTCGTTTGAGGGTAACTAACTGCTGTATCCACCTGCAACGTATTTATACGTAAGGTGAATAATCTAGTGCCAATCTCAGTTCTGTCTCGTATTACTGCGCAAACCTGGGCATGTTGAGACATGTCTTAGCGGTGACTTTGAACTAGACATTGGGGGTATGGCCGTGGCGCCTAGGGGGTCGCTGTCCAATAGGAGAACGAATATTATGGTCTGGCCTGTACCAGGTAAAGGGATATTCTGTGTATATGTACAAAGAATATACAAGGGATATCAGACGATATACAAATACTATACAATATATCTCAAGTAATAAATATATATATTCGGTTTAATCTGACCCTTTGTAACAGCCGCCTCCTAATTAGTCCGCACCTAATTAGATAAGCAGAGACAGATTAACCGCCTTGTCCACTACTCAATGTCCGTTGTGAGGAGTAGGGCAATTCACAAAGTCAGGGGGTCATGGTCGTCATTAAGAGAGTCGGGGAGCCTTGGCAACTCTATCAGCCTCGCCACGGGTCGGGTGTATGTCCGCCCCTGGACGAGCACTTCTGCCGCTCTGACCTTTCCGTCGGCACCAGTGATCACTTTGCTTACGCGGCCGGCCGGCCACGCAGCTCGGGGTAGTGACTGGTCTATGATCACGACGACTGTGTCCACTTTTAAGTTGTCCCCGTCCTTGACCCGCTTCTGATGGGCTGGAAGGGATGGAGGGGGGGTTAGGAGGAAGCGGGCCTGAGACTGCTTTGATCTGTGCTTGGCTGTGCCTCCACCTCCTCCGTCTGTTTCTCTTGTTTGGTCTGTACCCCGTCTGAGGAGGGGCCGGTTCCGGCCGCCCCATCAAGGAGTCGCTTGGGGTGCTGGGTTCGAGGTCAGCTACGTCTGGAGCGCAGCTGAGGGGGGTGGAGTTCCGAACTCCCTCTTGTGCCCACGGTTCTCTCACAGGCCTCTCGCCTAATGTCAATAGCCTCTCAACGGGCTGTACGGGAGAGTGGCCGGTGTCGCTCACCTTTGTGTGTAGGCAGCGTGTAGACGTGGGTTGACTGTCAAGTCCGTAGAGGGGGCCCTGGAGCGTCCACCCCAGTCGGTCTGAACAGCGACTGGGCATCCTTTGGGTCCGATGTGGGCCGCCTCAATTGGGAGAATGAGGTCCGCGTGGTCGGAGCCGATGAGCAGGGTCGGTGTGGCGCCGTCGATAAGCGGTATAGGTAGTTGATGTAGGTGCACATACTTCGCCATCAGCTGTGGGATGGGGTAGGTGTACTGTGATAGGCCTATGTCGTGGCTGGTGAAGACGTTGGTAATACTATACTGCTCCTCTGGCTGGTCCACCGCTGCTATCTAGAAGGAGACATTTTTACCCTTTATGGTCTTCTGGTCTCTTCTGATGGTACGTATGGTCATTGTTCCTTTGGCACCCCGCAGACCCAGCTGGGCTGCGGCGGAAGCGAGGAGGAGAGTCTTTTCAGACCCATCGTCTAGGACGCCGTAAGTGTCCAGGACCTTGTCCTCGTAGCTCAGGAGCACTCTGACCACTTTGATGAGCACTCGGGGGGTCCCGCTATGCTGGTCTATATGGAGCACTCCTGTTGGTCGGTTGCCTTGGATCTGCTGGTGGGCCCCGCACAGTGCTGCGCGGTAAGCGGCGCCCGCCTGGGCCGCCTCACGCCACTGGTCAACTTGGACGGGGTTCAGTGTCTTATATTCGGCGCACTGTGCCAGCCAGTGTCCGCCGTCGCAGTAGGTACAGTAGGGGGCGGTCTGGTGGATCTTCGGTACTGGTGCCACCGCCTCGGCCTGGTACATTACCGTGACGGGCCCACTCTGTTGTCCTGGCGGACGCCTGTTGATGTCATGCAGGACCTCCAAGTGGGCGCCACCGCACCTGCTGCACTTCTTCTTCAAACGACACTCAGCTGCCATATGGCTGCGCGCGCAGCGGAAGCAGCGGCGGTGGTCTTTGATCCACTGACTCACCTCGTCCGTGGTCAGCTTCCCGAAAGTGTCGCATTGATACAGCCGATGTTCCCCTTCACAGTACTGGCATTCAATCTTCCACTCCTCTTTCGTCGAGGGGGTGTTGTGGTTCTTGTGCTGCGGTACTGATTCGGCTTGGTGCATAACGGTCACCGACCGGCGGTTATCATTTGATCCCCGAGGTCCTGGTCTTGGGCTTGGTCCACTCCACACGAACGTGTCCAGTCGTAGGCTACTGACCTCCCTGGCGAGGAACTCAGATAGGTCTAGGAGGGATGCCTCTGGGCCGTTGGGGTCGCGGTGGTCTCTCTGCCGCCTGAAGCGCTCTTGTCGGGCGGGAGGGAGCTTCTCTAATATCCTTTCTACATTAGAGTTAGCATACAGTTCATATATCCCTTTCTCTTTTTGGGACCCCAGCATCCCTACCAGGGACTGTACCTTGATAGAGAGGTCGTCCAATGCTCTATTGTCTCTGGCTGGGGGGAGGCGGTCGATATCTCTTATTTCCTGTATCACGTAGTCCCATATGCGTCCATAGCGCTGGTCGAGGGCTACTAGAGCCGCGGTGTATGGGGTACTTGAGTTGGAATATGCCAGCGCTATATTATGCGCTCTGGGCACCTTCAGGTGCTTGAGGAGGATAGCATATTTGTACGTCTCATCGGGGACGTCGGACATCATAGTCTCTAAGCACATCCGTAGCTCCGTGTACTGTGCTCTGTCCTCACGTGTAAAATCCGGGAACGTCGGTGTGCCAAGGTACGATGCCATGGATGGCTGGCACATCGGTGAGCGTTGGGGAAGAGGCCTCCTGGGCGAGTCTCCCCGTACGTGTTGTCGTGGGCTGGTACTTGGTGGGTACCGGGGGCCGGGTACCCAGGTGCTGTTCCTCGGTGCTGACGGTGCGTCAAACTCACCCGTGAGTTGAGTCGGGGGTTTGTAGCGCAGTGACTCGGGGCTGACGTCTGGGCTGTACTGGGCCTCCTGGTCCAGAGTACGTTGCTGCTGGTCGGGGCTGTACTGGGCCTCCTGGTCCAGAGTACGTTGCTGCTGGTCGGCTTGACATTCCTCCTCTTCCTCTTCCTCTGCTAGGTCCTGGAGTCTTCTGTTCAGTCTCTCTGCGACGTAGGCCGGTTCTTCCCGGTTGCTGGGTCTCGTATGGACCGGCCGGGGAGGGGGTTCGGAGACGCAGACAGGATCCTCCTGTTGGCGGGGTCCCGGGTCGCTTGGTCGGGTAGGGGAATGTGCCCTAGACCCTTGTCGGGATGATCTCCGGGAGCTCCGTGCGGAGAGAGGGGGTGTCGCCATGGCGATCAATTGTTCTACCATATGCGCCTGCAGCCGGTCGCGCTCTGCTTCGCGCTGGGCATGGGCGGCGTCGCGCTGTGGTTCGCGGTGGGCATTGGCGGCGTCGCGCTGTGCATTGGCGCTGGCATGGGCGGCGTGGAGCTGTGCATTGGCGGCGTCGCGCTGTGCATTGGCGGTGGCGTGCTGCGCATCGGCGCGGCTTCTTTCAATGTTCTCTTCCGTCTGAAGGCGTCTGGTCTCCAGTCTTATGCGGTCGTCTTCACTCCTTTGTTGCGCCTGGAAGCGCTCTCGCTCGATTGCAGCGTGTTCGCGCTTGCTCGTCTGTTGAGCCTGGAGGCGTTCTCTTTCCATGGTAGAATGTTCGCGCTCACTTAGTTGTTGCGCTTGAAGTCGATCGCGTTCTGTGGAGGCTGCCAGGGTGGCTATGAATGCCTGCGCCAGCATCTTGTCCGCTTCGCTGGGGGAAGACACTGACGGAGGTGATCGGCTTCTGGCAGTGCTCGTTGGAGATCTGTTCTCTGGGCGCGCCTCGAGGTCCGTCTCCTGGGCGCGCTTCCCTTCTGGTAGTGGGTCGGGTTCTGTCCCTGGAGCGCTTTCTTTATCCTGGAGCTCTCCGGGGACCGTCCCGTTGACGTTGTCTGGGGGTATAGTCATGTCATGTCCCCCCTGGTCCCCCCCGTGGGCTTGGTCAGTTACGTTAGAACCCACTGGGTTCTCTACTGGCAGGGTCGCCTGGTCGGTAGGTTTTGACATGCTTTGACTATCCGCTTTATTTATTTTATCCGTATTTAACGTCGTATAAAGCTAGGTAGTAGACTGGCAGCGTAGTCCTCTAGGTAAGGAGGTGGCTGCCGTCTGCGCTGCAGGCGTTCTAGCTTAGGAGAGCCGTTTGTGGAGTGTTCACCGCTGGCCATGTCAATATTAATATTATATTAAATATTACACTGATACTCTCCGGCTCGAAGGACCAATTGTAACTGAGGGGTACAATTCCCTGACTGTATTGATAAGTATGGTATCATTAAACCACTACTGTGTTATGTACTTTAATTACTGGCCATACAGTACACAGGTATATGCGATGAACACCCACACAATAACACGGCTTAACAAAGAAAGTCCTGTTTGGAATATTTATTAGAAGAGCAGCAATATTATCTTACAGTATTGAGAATTAGAGTCGCGCTTGTAAGGCGAAGAATGTGCATGAATAGGTCAAGAGCGTAAGTCCATGAGCATATTACGAAGGGGATAATTAATACCACCTGTAGCATAAGAATTATATAATGTACACTCGTAGGTCAGCTGGAGATACTAGGGGGGTTCCCTCCGGTTGTAAGCCAGCAGGGGAGAGGAATGTTCGGGAGCAAAGGTCTGGATCAACGGGGAATCAATAAGCTCCAGCTACGGGAGGCGGTACATATACTCCCCTCGATCGGCAGACAAAAGCAGCAACTATAATCCAAGTATGCGGGACAGCATGGATGAAAGCCAGCCAGCCTCTTCCTAGAGACGGGCTCGAGTGATGCTCCTCACGGGTAAATCCCACACAGCAGCGGGGTAGACGGTTCTCTGCTCCAGCAGCCACGGTACCAAAGCAATAATAATCCAGCCGGAAAAGGCTCTGCATTCACCGGTGTAGATTCTCCTGTGCACGGTACTTCACATTTAACTAGGTCGAACTTGACGTTATTTCACTAAGCTCTGACACTTTTACTATCCTATTCGCACGCGGTTCTAAGTGCTCTATTTAGACGCAAAATGGTCCACTTCACAGCACGTTGTATCGTGGTGAAGGCTTCAACTTGTTGGGTTAACTCGTTTGAGGGTAACTAACTGCTGTATCCACCTGCAACGTATTTATACGTAAGGTGAATAATCTAGTGCCAACCTCAGTTCTGTCTCGTATTACTGCGCAAACCTGGGCATGTTGAGACATGTCTTAGCGGTGACTTTGAACTAGACATTGGGGGTATGGCCGTGGCGCCTAGGGGGTCGCTGTCCAATAGGAGAACGAATATTATGGTCTGGCCTGTACCAGGTAAAGGGATATTCTGTGTATATGTACAAAGAATATACAAGGGATATCAGACGATATACAAATACTATACAATATATCTCAAGTAATAAATATATATATTCGGTTTAATCTGACCCTTTGTAACAGCCGCCTCCTAATTAGTCCGCACCTAATTAGATAAGCAGAGACAGATTAACCGCCTTGTCCACTACTCAATGTCCGTTGTGAGGAGTAGGGCAATTCACAAAGTCAGGGGGTCATGGTCGTCATTAAGAGAGTCGGGGAGCCTTGGCAACTCTATCAGCCTCGCCACGGGTCGGGTGTATGTCCGCCCCTGGACGAGCACTTCTGCCGCTCTGACCTTTCCGTCGGCACCAGTGATCACTTTGCTTACGCGGCCGGCCGGCCACGCAGCTCGGGGTAGTGACTGGTCTATGATCACGACGACTGTGTCCACTTTTAAGTTGTCCCCGTCCTTGACCCGCTTCTGACGGGCTGGAAGGGATGGAGGGGGGGTTAGGAGGAAGCGGGCCTGAGACTGCTTTGATCTGTGCTTGGCTGTGCCTCCACCTCCTCCGTCTGTTTCTCTTGTTTGGTCTGTACCCCGTCTGAGGAGGGGCCGGTTCCGGCCGCCCCATCAAGGAGTCGCTTGGGGTGCTGGGTTCGAGGTCAGCTACGTCTGGAGCGCAGCTGAGGGGGGTGGAGTTCCGAACTCCCTCTTGTGCCCACGGTTCTCTCACAGGCCTCTCGCCTAATGTCAATAGCCTCTCAACGGGCTGTACGGGAGAGTGGCCGGTGTCGCTCACCTTTGTGTGTAGGCAGCGTGTAGACGTGGGTTGACTGTCAAGTCCGTAGAGGGGGCCCTGGAGCGTCCACCCCAGTCGGTCTGAACAGCGACTGGGCATCCTTTGGGTCCGATGTGGGCCGCCTCAATTGGGAGAATGAGGTCCGCGTGGTCGGAGCCGATGAGCAGGGTCGGTGTGGCGCCGTCGATAAGCGGTATAGGTAGTTGACGTAGGTGCACATACTTCGCCATCAGCTGTGGGATGGGGTAGGTGTACTGTGATAGGCCTATGTCGTGGCTGGTGAAGACGTTGGTAATACTATACTGCTTCTCTGGCTGGTCCACCGCTGCTATCTTGAAGGAGACATTTTTACCCTTTATGGTCTTCTGGTCTCTTCTGATGGTACGTATGGTCATTGTTCCTTTGGCACCCCGCAGACCCAGCTGGGCTGCGGCGGAAGCGAGGAGGAGAGTCTTTTCAGACCCATCGTCTAGGACGCCGTAAGTGTCCAGGACCTTGTCCTCGTAGCTCAGGAGCACTCTGACCACTTTGATGAGCACTCGGGGGGTCCCGCTATGCTGGTCTATATGGAGCACTCCTGTTGGTCGGTTGCCTTGGATCTGCTGGTGGGCCCCGCACAGTGCTGCGCGGTAAGCGGCGCCCGCCTGGGCCGCCTCACGCCACTGGTCAACTTGGACGGGGTTCAGTGTCTTATATTCGGCGCACTGTGCCAGCCAGTGTCCGCCGTCGCAGTAGGTACAGTAGGGGGCGGTCTGGTGGATCTTCGGTACTGGTGCCACCGCCTCGGCCTGGTACATTACCGTGACGGGCCCACTCTGTTGTCCTGGCGGACGCCTGTTGATGTCATGCAGGACCTCCAAGTGGGCGCCACCGCACCTGCTGCACTTCTTCTTCAAACAACACTCAGCTGCCATATGGCTGCGCGCGCAGCGGAAGCAGCGGCGGTGGTCTTTGATCCACTGACTCACCTCGTCCGTGGTCAGCTTCCCGAAAGTGTCGCATTGATACAGCCGATGTTCCCCTTCACAGTACTGGCATTCAATCTTCCACTCCTCTTTCGTCGAGGGGGTGTTGTGGTTCTTGTGCTGCGGTACTGATTCGGCTTGGTGCATAACGGTCACCGACCGGCGGTTATCATTTGATCCCTGAGGTCCTGGTCTTGGGCTTGGTACCACTCCACACGAACGTGTCCAGTCGTAGGCTACTGACCTCCCTGGCGAGGAACTCAGATAGGTCTAGGAGGGATGCCTCTGGGCCGTTGGGGTCGCGGTGGTCTCTCTGCCGCCTGAAGCGCTCTTGTCGGGCGGGAGGGAGCTTCTCTAATATCCTTTCTACATTAGAGTTAGCATACAGTTCATATATCCCTTTCTCTTTTTGGGACCCCAGCATCCCTACCAGGGACTGTACCTTGATAGAGAGGTTGTCCAATGCTCTATTGTCTCTGGCTGGGGGGAGGCGGTCGATATCTCTTATTTCCTGTATCACGTAGTCCCATATGCGTCCATAGCGCTGGTCGAGGGCTACTAGAGCCGCGGTGTATGGGGTACTTGAGTTGGAATATGCCAGCGCTATATTATGCGCTCTGGGCACCTTCAGGTGCTTGAGGAGGATAGCATATTTGTACGTCTCATCGGGGACGTCGGACATCATAGTCTCTAAGCACATCCGTAGCTCCGTGTACTGTGCTCTGTCCTCGCGTGTAAAATCCGGGAACGTCGGTGTGCCAAGGTACGATGCCATGGATGGCTGGCACATCGGTGAGCGTTGGGGAAGAGGCCTCCTGGGCGAGTCTCCCCGTACGTGTTGTCGTGGGCTGGTACTTGGTGGGTACCGGGGGCCGGGTACCCAGGTGCTGTTCCTCGGTGCTGACGGTGCGTCAAACTCACCCGTGAGTTGAGTCGGGGGTTTGTAGCGCAGTGACTCGGGGCTGACGTCTGGGCTGTACTGGGCCTCCTGGTCCAGAGTACGTTGCTGCTGGTCGGGGCTGTACTGGGCCTCCTGGTCCAGAGTACATTGCTGCTGGTCGGCTTGACATTCCTCCTCTTCCTCTTCCTCTTCCTCTGCTAGGTCCTGGAGTCTTCTGTTCAGTCTCTCGGCGACGTAGGCCGGTTCTTCCCGGTTGCTGGGTCTCGTATGGACCGGCCGGGGAGGGGGTTCGGAGACGCAGACAGGATCCTCCTGTTGGCGGGGTCCCGGGTCGCTTGGTCGGGTAGGGGAATGTGCCCTAGACCCTTGTCGGGATGATCTCCGGGAGCTCCGTGCGGAGAGAGGGGGTGTCGCCATGGCGATCAATTATTCTACCATCTGCGCCTGCAGCCGGTCGCGCTCTGCTTCGCGCTGGGCATGGGCGGCGTCGCGCTGTGCTTCGCGGTGGGCATTGGCGGCGTCGCGCTGTGCATTGGCGCTGGCATGGGCGGCGTGGAGCTGTGCATTGGCGGCGTCGCGCTGTGCATTGGCGGCGGCGTGCTGCGCATCGGCGCGGCTTCTTTCAATGTTCTCTTCCGTCTGAAGGCGTCTGGTCTCCAGTCTTATGCGGTCGTCTTCACTCCTTTGTTGCGCCTGGAAGCGCTCTCGCTCGATTGCAGCGTGTTCGCGCTCGCTCGTCTGTTGAGCCTGGAGGCGTTCTCTTTCCATGGTAGAATGTTCGCGCTCACTTAGTTGTTGCGCTTGAAGTCGATCGCGTTCTGTGGAGGCTGCCAGGGTGGCTATGAATGCCTGCGCCAGCATCTTGTCCGCTTCGCTGGGGGAAGACACTGACGGAGGTGATCGGCTTCTGGCAGTGCTCGTTGGAGATCTGTTCTCTGGGTGCGCCTCGAGGTCCGTCTCCTGGGCGCGCTTCTCTTCTGGTAGTGGGTCGGGTTCTGTCCCTGGAGCGCTTTCTTTATCCTGGAGCTCTCCGGGGACCGTCCCGTTGACGTTGTCTGGGGGTATAGTCATGTCATGTCCCCCCTGGTCCCCCCCGTGGGCTTGGTCAGTTACGTTAGAACCCACTGGGTTCTCTACTGGCAGGGTCGCCTGGTCGGTAGGTTTTGACATGCTTTGACTATCCGCTTTATTTATTTTATCCGTATTTAACGTCTGTATAAAGCTAGGTAGTAGACTGGCAGCGTAGTCCTCTAGGTAAGGAGGTGGCTGCCGTCTGCGCTGCGGGCGTTCTAGCTTAGGAGAGCCGTTTGTGGAGTGTTCACCGCTGGCCATGTCAATATTAATATTATATTAAATATTACACTGATACTCTCCGGCTCGAAGGACCAATTGTAACTGAGGGGTACAATTCCCTGACTGTATTGATAAGTATGGTATCATTAAACCACTACTGTGTTATGTACTTTAATTACTGGCCATACAGTACACAGGTATATGCGATGAACACCCACACAATAACACGGCTTAACAAAGAAAGTCCTGTTTGGAATATTTATTAGAAGAGCAGCAATATTATCTTACAGTATTGAGAATTAGAGTCGCGCTTGTAAGGCGAAGAATGTGCATGAATAGGTCAAGAGCGTAAGTCCATGAGCATATTACGAAGGGGATAATTAATACCACCTGTAGCATAAGAATTATATAATGTACACTCGTAGGTCAGCTGGAGATACTAGGGGGGTTCCCTCCGGTTGTAAGCCAGCAGGGGAGAGGAATGTTCGGGAGCAAAGGTCTGGATCAACAAGGAATCAATAAGCTCCAGCTACGGGAGGCGGTACATATACTCCCCTCGATCGGCAGACAAAAGCAGCAACTATAATCCAAGTATGCGGGACAGCATGGATGAAAGCCAGCCAGCCTCTTCCTAGAGACGGGCTCGAGTGATGCTCCTCACGGGTAAATCCCACACAGCAGCGGGGTAGACGGTTCTCTGCTCCAGCAGCCACGGTACCAAAGCAATAATAATCCAGCCGGAAAAGGCTCTGCATTCACCGGTGTAGATTCTCCTGTGCACGGTACTTCACATTTAACTAGGTCGAACTTGACGTTATTTCACTAAGCTCTGACACTTTTACTATCCTATTCGCACGCGGTTCTAAGTGCTCTATTTAGACGCAAAATGGTCCACTTCACAGCACGTTGTATCGTGGTGAAGGCTTCAACTTGTTGGGTTAACTCGTTTGAGGGTAACTAACTGCTGTATCCACCTGCAACGTATTTATACGTAAGGTGAATAATCTAGTGCCAACCTCAGTTCTGTCTCGTATTACTGCGCAAACCTGGGCATGTTGAGACATGTCTTAGCGGTGACTTTGAACTAGACATTGGCGCCTAGTGGCGCCTAGGGGGTCGCTGTCCAATAGGAGAACGAATATTATGGTCTGGCCTGTACCAGGTAAAGGGATATTCCGTGTATATGTACAAAGAATATACAAGGGATATCAGACGATATACAAATACTATACAATATATCTCAAGTAATAAATATATATATTCGGTTTAATCTGACCCTTTGTAACAATAGTTATAGCTCTACAAACAAGGTGACGGACTCCTATCTTTTTCTTTTTATCTACTTTTTCTCCCCCTTTTTTCTGTATTTTTCTCCCATCCCAATTTTAGTCGTTATGCCAATTCCCTTCGCTCCCTTCCTGGTCGTTGCGCGCATTTGCCCCCCACTTGCCGGTCTAGGGAGGGTTGAAGACTATCACATGTCCCCTCCGATACATGCGGAGTCAGCCAGCCATTCTTTTCACCTGACAGCGAGGACTCTCATTGGTTGAGTGTAACGCGTGGAGGATCACACTACCTCACCCAGATCCCTTCCTCGCTGAGCAGGCGCCCCGACCGACCTGTAGGAGTCGCTGTTTACAACGACCAGGACCCACACCCCACTGACTTCCCTCCCGCTAACATTGCCAATTGTGTCAGTATGGAGGACCGACCAAGCCGGAGGCACCGCGGCAGCTGGATTCAATACCAGTGTCTCTGCGGTGGTAGGCAGGTGCTTAGTCCGCTGCGCTAATCAGCCGCCCTGGACTCCAATCTTTTAAAGCGTGGCAGTGCATAGACGGGGCCCAAACACAGCGTGGCACTCAATGTGTTAAGGAGTTGAGGTGTGAGAGACTGAGCCCCTCATCACCGTGGCAACTGGTTTAGCTCTGCTGCCTACTCTGACTGACAGCTGAGACACACACACACACAGTGTGTAAATACACTATATACATGCTGCCTGTAACTGATCTGAGTACACACACTACGTCCCTGCAGATTATTGACAGATACTGTTAACAGATCGCTGCTGTATTATGTTCCTCATTGTTTACAACAATAATCAAACTATCAGCCAATTCGAAATTTGAGAATCAGATTTTCAGCAAATTTGAGAATCAAATTTTCAGCAAATTTGAGAATCAGATTTTCAGCTAATTTGAAAAGATGATGACAATGCAGCTAAAAACCTAACCATAGCCAGCCAGCCAGACACAGAGAGACAGACAGACAGAGACAGACAGACAAGGAGACAGACAAGGAGACAGACAGACAAACACAGAGAGACAGACAGACACAGAGACAGACAGACAGAGACAGACAGAGACAGACAGAGAGAGACAGACAGAGAGAGACAGACAGACAGAGAGAGACATACAGACAGACAGACAGACAGACAGACAGACACACAGCTCCCTCTAGTGCTCAGTATCTCACGGCTCTAAGGGACTTTCTGACACTGATCCTGAGCATGTGTGTGTGTGTGTGTGTGTGTGTGTGTGTGTGTGTGTGTGTGTGTGTGTGTGTGTGTGTGTGTGTGCGTGCGTGTGTGTGTGTGTGTGTGCGTGTGTGTGTGTGTGTGTGTGATTGGCATCTGTGTAACCATTGTGTTGTGTGAGTGAGAGAGCAACGGTGTGAAAGTACGTGTCTCCAGTGAGTATTTCTGTCTTTATTGTGTGTGCGTGTGTGTGCATGTGTGTATGTGTGTACAGTATGTGTGTGTGTGCGTGTGTGTGTGTATACAGTATGTGTGTGTGTGTGTGTGTGTGTGTGTGTGTGTGTGTGTACAGTATGTGTGTGTGTGTGTGTGTGTGTGTGTGTGTGTGTGTGTGTGTGTGTGTGTGTGTGTGTGTGTGTGTGTGTGTGTGTGTGTGTGTGTGTGTACTGGGCCTCCTCTCAGACCACTACACTGTGTGTCTCCAAGTTAAATCCTGTCTAAGCTAACCGCTGAGTGTCAGAGTGTAGGTACAGTGTGTGTGTGTGTGTGTGTGTGTGTGTGTGTGTGTGTGTGTGTGTGTGTGTGTGTGTGTGTGTGTGTGTGTGTGTGTGTGTGTGTGTGTGCGTGCGTGTGTGCAGTACAGTTCAGTTCAGTTCAGTAATGTTTTATTTCAGGTTTTGGACACATAACAATGGTCATAAATCGCCTTAAATCGCCAGGGTTTTACCAGCTGCTATTGCAGCATTGTCCAACGAGAAGCACTAGGCTGGTCGGGCCCTACCCCTGAAGACTTACGTTTCTTATTCAACCCTTTCACTGCCACAAAACAGCCGGTTAACCCTTTCACTGTGACAATACAGAAGGTTAGCCCTTTACTATCACACAACCGACGGCGATGCTCCATCATTAACATCATTAGCTCCGCAGATGGAGCATCGCCGTCGGTTGTGTGATAGTAAAGGGTTAACCTTCTGTCGTGTGGCAGTGAAAGGGTTAATCAAAAATAAAAATTAAATGTATTTACATACATACATAGTACATACATAGTACACATTACAGTATTATACCTGCAGTATATAATAGTGTATACAACACATATATAATGTGATATGAGATATATAGTAGATGATATATACAATATAATATAGCACCATAATATAATAGTATATAGTGTAAATATAGTTTAATATAATATACAAATTAATTATAATATGATTATATAATGTAATATGATATAATGTACAATACAGTATCATATGTATTTTTTTTATTATTAATATGCAATTAATGTATGTGTGTGTACAGTATGTATGTGTGTGTACAGTATGTGTGTGTACAGTATGTGTATGTACAGTATGTATGTGTGTGTACAGTATGTATGTGTGTGTACAGTATGTATGTGTGTGTACAGTATGTGTGTGTATGTATGTGTGTGTACAGTATGTGTGTGTACAGTATGTATGTATGTATGTATGTGTGTGTGTACAGTATGTGTGTATGTATGTGTGTACAGTATGTGTGTGTACAGTATGTATGTGTGTGTACAGTATGTCTGTGTGTGTGTACAGTATGTGTGTGTATTAGGGGTGGAACGATACGCATTCGAACCGTACACCGTTCGATACGACCTCCACGGTTCGGGGCGTCTGTGTATCGTACGGTTCAGGGGATGCGCAAATAAAAAAAGAAAAAACTTCATTTGGCACGGAGCCGGGAGAGGTGAGTGCTGGCTGCTGGCAGCAGCAGCAGCACTGCAGGTGCTAGTCAGTTTGTGTAAATGGCAAGCACAATATAAATCAATCTTCATTACGACTTTAAAAACATAGCCATTAACATTACATAGGCCTACACACATCTTGCCATAACGTTAGCAGTTTGTACAACACAACGCACGTTTTAACTATGGTAGCCCGCCAGCTAATACAGTCAATGAAATGTTATCGTAGACTAGCTAGCAGAGGAGAAAATGGGAGTCTGAGAGGCGGGGTGTTTAAAGACAATGATAGGCGTTTATTCAACATCCAAGAAGGCTAACATACAACTGTGTTTTACTAACTCCAACCGGGACTATTGCCACTTTTCCACTGCATGTTATGGACTCCTAACGTTACCGGAGCTGATATAACGTTGGCTGAGCTGATGGTCCGTCACGCTAAAATGTCCCTGCGGACCCGCCAACACATAGATAGTTCCAACTCACCGAATTACGTTAATCCACCACAGTTGCACTCAATATTTAAATAATGTTAGTCTAAATAAATGTAGACAGATAATGTACGTATTTTTTAAATAGAATGAACAGAGCAGTGTTGTTTTGAAACAGTACAGTGTGTGTGTGTTAGTTTGATGTATGCTGCCATTTATATTGATGGCCTTCTCATTTGTTTATTTAATTATTTTAAATAACACAGTGAGACTTTTCCCTTTGATAAGAAATCCAGCCATATTCCTTTCATTGTATTTCAAATACTGCACATTAATTTCAAGCGGAAAACTAATCTTTCCATTAACCCTTTCACTGCCACACGACAAAAGGTTAACCCTTTACTACCACACAACCAACGGCGATGCTCCATCATTAGCTCCGCATCCGCGTCGGTGGAGCATCGCCGTCGGTTGTGTGGTAGTAAAGGGCTAACCTTCTGTATTGTCACAGTGGTTAACCGGCTGTCGTGTGGCAGTGAACGGGTTAAGAACTGACAATCACGGAATTTAAACATTGTTGACATTGTTTTTTTGTGTTTATATTAAAGAAAGGAAAGTCTAGTGCTGGCTGAGCATATTGTTTGTTTGCACTAAGTTAATACTTTGACAAATGTAGCCTATATTTTTCAGTCAGTTCGGTCTTTGTGTGCCAAACATTATTTAAGGCTGTAAACACTGTAAACCTTTTTTTCTTTTTTATAAATGAGAAGCATGTTTAGATTTTTTAGTGTTACATTTATATATATATATATATATATATTAAACTAGATAGGACTCGTGCACATCTGGTTGGACCCCGACTGGAGGTGCAGGTCAGCGCAAGAGAGATAAATAAACTAAAAGGAGAAAACCTTCAAAGGAAAGAAGGGACCGCACACTCCACAGGACTCGTTTTTGCTTATTTATTGTTTGCACAACGCGTTTCGCTGTCGCTTCCTCAGGTGCTATAGCACCTGAGGAAGCGACAGCGAAACGCGTTGTGCAAACAATAAATAAGCAAAAACGAGTCCTGTGGAGTGTGCGGTCCCTTCTTTCCTTTGAAGGTTTTCTCCTTTTAGTTTATATATATATATATATATATATATATATATATATATATATATATATATATATATATATATATATATATATATATATATATATATATATATAAAAAAAAAAAAAAAAAAAAAAACGTATATCGAACCGAACCGAAAACAGTTAGCCCAAAACCGTGATAGGAACCGAACCGTCGATTTTGTGAACCGTTCCACCCCTAGTGTGTATGTCTGCAGGGATTACAGCCAAAAGAAAATCTCCTGACTGAACTTTCTTTCAGGCCAACTAAGTCATATTCTTATTTTAACCTCCACTGTATATTTTTATTTAACAGCGTTAGCGGAGCTGGGCCGTTAACGTGCTGTGTTAACGCTATACTAGTATCGCACGATAATATAATTAACGCATTAATCTAAAAAAAAAAAGAAAAAAAATTTACTTTTATTTTTTTTTACCTTTATTTACCCAGGGTAGGTTCGCTGAGCACAGATGCTCTTTTTCAGGAACGCCCTGCTTCACATTCACACAGTTCCATTCACACCTGGGAGCTGCCCAGTACAACCACAGTTGACACCATTGGCCACTGAGCAACTCCACTGGAGCAGTTGATTCAAGCCATGTCACATAGTTCAAGTTTGAAATGATTCTTTCTGTTTTGCTCCTGAGAGTGCTAGATACTGTACTGTACTGTGGTAATATTATTTATTTGTGTTAACTTCTGAATAAAACAACTTATTAAACACAAGTACATCTTATTGAACATTATTTTGATATTTCATTACCAATTATCATAGCAAAACAGCTTTTTCAAACAGTCTGTAATGCATTTTGGAAACGGGAGATGGGCTCATGGTGTAATGGGCCACCTGGCCTGAGAAACATAAGGAGGAAAGAAAAAGTAAGGACTTACTTCTGGTCATTATTTGGGTAGAACACACATATTTTGAATGCCTTCGGCAGGTTTTTTTTTTTTTTCTTTTTGAGCAATTTTAATCTAGATTAATCTAGATTAAATCCAGGATTGCAGATAGATTAATCTAGATTAAAAAAAATTATCTATGCCCACCTCTAGTTTTAAGGGAACTCGATTATTTTGAACATCTTTTCTATTGCCAGTTTGCTTTTACGTAATATCAATGCTGTTTTCAATTCATTAAATAAAACTTTTTGCAAGGGTTGACTGACTTTGTCATACAAATAATCATCAACATACTGTAACTCTTCAGTGCACGTTTTTCAGCTGATTTTGCATGACAGTGCCTGCTTCAGAAAAGATGAATCACTATCAGGCTGAATCCAAACTTTGATTTGATTGCAATCTTGATCAGGCCATTTCAACTAGCTATTTCTAATGCTTGCTGCACATTAAGACACTCGTGGCTAATAGGCTAATTTGCTTGTGTAACGTTTATAGATGTAGGCTATAGTTAGGCGGCATGCGCATGAATGTTCCCTCGCACAGAACAGCTCCGACCAGCATTATGATTAGAATGATTATTATGCATAAATAGTAGGAAACATGTTTGTATAGGAAATTACTAGTTTTAGTTTAGTTTTTGTAAATATTGCCTTGAAATAGAGAAGCTGAAAAAGGTAGCAGGATGTAGCCTTCAATATATAAAGAAATTATATTGTCAACAGATATGGTTGAAAAACAAACAATGTTTTAAATGTAATTGTAGATACAATATTGTAGTTACAATTTCTTTAATTGAATTAACTTAAAACTAGAAAAGTAAATACAAAATAAATTAACAATGTAACTTACAGTTCACAGAAGGACAGTTTCCTTCTGAAGCACAACTTAAGAAATGTCTCATCCTTCCAGTCGGGACCATTTGTCACATAGTGAGAGGTTCCACAGCTCAAGCAAACCCCCACCAATTGGTACAGGGCTTGTATTTTGGTTTTGCTCTTCTCGTTCTTTGTTATGCTATTGTTCTGCAAAGACACGTAGCTATGTGTGAGTACCGGTACTTGGTGCACGGCACGACGAGTCGAGTGAAAGTTGTGAACGCATTTTTGTGTGCATGTGCGTGCGCGTGCTTCTGCTCAGAAAGGTGGTGGAACGGCGTGGTACCGCGTGGCATGAGCACTGCACCCCTGGTTAGGCCTAATAACGTCGGCTTGTGTGCCTATTTGTGAGCTCAGGCGTGATGGAATTCAAGTTCAAGTTTTTATTGATCACATAGGCAAGCTACACATGGCGTAGGCTACATGGCAGTGAGATTCATTGTTCTTGTATGCTCTCTCTCATATTATTGTTATAGGCTATTGTCAAGAAAGGATGTACATTATTTTCAATCGTGGCTTTAATTCGTAGCCTTAAGAGAATTTATATAGGCTACCTAATACCGACATCAAAATAGATTGTATGCCTCTACAAATCATATTATACCAGGGCGGCTGGGTAGCACATCGGACTAAGCGTCTGTCTACCACCGCAGAGACACTGGTATCGAATCCGGCTGTCAGCGGTGCCTCCGGCTTGGCCGGTCGTCATACTAACACAATTGGCGGTGTCAGCGGGAGGGAAGCCGGTGGGTGGCACTCTCCAAGGCATTTACAACAAGCGGTGCATGGGCAAGGCTAAGAGAATAATCAAAGACTCCAGCCACCCAAACAACTGCCTCTTTGAACTGCTGCGGTCAGGCAAGCGATACCGGAGTCTCATGGCAAGCACAGAGAGACTCAGAAGGAGCTTCAATCCCCAGGCCATCAGGATGCTCAATGAACAATGATTGCTCAATGAACAATGATTGAACAATGAACAATAACAGGCCAGCAACACACCCACAGCACACACACACTCACTTTAAATAAACAACACACTGTAGCACTCACTTTACCACACTTTACACTTTATATTTATATTATTGGTAAGGGAATTGCACATCTCTCATTCCTTATTCTTATTCTTATTGCACATCACCACAAGGTGGCACCACAAGCTAAGCTATACCTCACCATGTCAACATGGTTTGTGGTCTGTCAACGTGGTTTCATTGCTGGGTTAAGTACTTCTATTCTATTCACATAATATGCTTACTTCATATATCTATTCTATTCACATATATGCTTACCACTTGTATCTATTGCTATGTCCGCCCACTACAATAACGCCTGTCCCGTCTCCCTGTCTCCCTGTGAGTTGCTGTCCCGGAGTGTTGACCGGAGTGTCGGACGTCCCGTGATGAAGACCGGGAGGATGCAACCCTCTCTGCGTGCCCTCCTGTCTCCCTGTCTCCCGCTGTCTCGTAGTGATGACCGGAGTGCTGGACGTCCCGCGATGATGTCGGGGAGGTTGCGACCCTCTCTGCGCCGCCCCCTATCTCCCTGTCTCCGGCTGTCTCGGAGCGATGACCGGAGTGTTGAACGTCCCGTGATTAAGACGGGGAGGACGCGACCCTCTTTGCGCCGCCCCTGTGCCTCAAATAGATCCGCTATCAGCTCTATCTTTAATCTTTCAAAATGTTCAGTTGCTATCGCTATCAGCTCTATCTTTAATTTTTCAAAATGTTCAGTTGCTATCGCTATCAGCTCTATCTTTAATTTTTCTAAATGTTCAGTTGCTATTGCATGCACTCATCTGTGTTTCACTACACACATGACTACATGCTTACCAACTGTTAGTCTGCAACACTATTATCACCGACATCTAAGAAGGGAGATCCCCCCTTGAATGGCCCTTCTAAGGTTTCTCTCCAGCCACACTGCCTGTGGAGCATTTTTTCCCTATTGTTAGGTTTTAGTGAGTTTTTCCTTACCTTCGCGTGGGGTACGTCTGGGAGTGTTTGCATTATTTCATTTATTTTAAATTTGTTGGACCTTATGGTGTTCTTGTTTTGTTCTTGACTTATTGTAATGTTTCTTCTTGACTTGTTTAAAGAAGACGTGTCCAGCCCATGGGGACATTAACGTGTGTTGTCGGGCCTTACAAATACATTTGATTTTGTACCAGATGTACATACTGTATATAGAGGTATACTGAACAATTGTTGTTTACACTTGTTTTTACTTGACTCTTGACTTTCTATTTTTTTACTTATTATACTTATTTATACTATCTTGTTATCATCTAGCACACTCTCAGGAGCAGAACGGAAAGAAACATTTCATGCAAAGTATTCTGTATTTCTGTATGACAAATAATAAAGAAACTTGAATTAACTTCTGAAGCATGAATAAGGAACTGTCCTATACATATAATAGGCATATATATAGTAACACAAATGATATCACTCATCTAAATATCCATCACATAATGTGCCAGGTTACACACAGTAAAATGACGACATCATTGGGTTAAACAAATCATTACAAACGCTGTCTGCGTGTAGCACCACATATTAACGTCCTCACATACGTCTGTACAGCGGCACAATGGGACGCTTTATAAAAAAAGATATAAATAATAACCACAACATGACAAAAGTAAGACACACACACACAGACATGCTATGCAATGCATAGCTAGCTTGCTAACGTTACTTGGAATTGTCCTATGGCTTGTGAAACATAGCTTATCATTGTAATCATGCCTAGGCTTAACCATTTCACTGCCACACGACAGAAGGTTAACCCTTTCACTGCCACACGACAGCCGGTTAACCCTTTACTATCACACAACCGACGGCGATGCTCCATCATTAGCTCCGCATCGCGTGGCAGTGAAAGGGTTAAATATCACCTAACCGAGCTTACCCGATACGTCTTTGGATAAAACTGTGAATGCGTCGGAGGAGATAAAACTGGGAACGAGGTTAGTCTTTGGAAGATAAATTGTTTTGTGTCTTTTAAATCTGACCAATGAGAGAACAGTTTTCTCGCGCGTGGCGTTTGTTTACACATTCCGGTCCGCTGTAAGACAGCGTGACTGTGAACACAAACCCAACCAAGGGGCAAGTGCAACATTGCATCATATTATTAGTCCCTGAATCGGAACAAAGCAAATGACAGTTGTGAAAACGCCTTAAAGGGATAGTCCGCTAAATGATTTCCCAGCCTTTTGTACACAGGTAGCCAATTGAAGGAAAATCCGTCGCGACTCTGAATCGGAGCGCTGGACGGAGCGCTTTAATCCCTGTGTATGTATGTGTGTGTGTATGTATGTGTGTGTGTGTGTACAGTATGTGTGTGTGTGCAGTATGTGTGTGTGTTACCTGTTGCAGGTCGGCCAGGGAGTAGAGGTGGATGTGCTGTAACAGGTATTCTCTGGGGAAGATCCTGTGAAGAAGAGACACAATTGCAATGTTCTCTATCTGTTTCCTTATTTGCTAATGTAATACGATTTGTAAATGTGTTAATTATTGTTAACTTGTCCGGCTGTATAATTTCCCTTGTGTCTAAAGAACTACAGTTGAGTCGTAGGGGAGGGCTGAGTACACATGTTTATTCGTAGGGGAGGGGCTGAGTACACATGTTTATCAATGAGGCTGGTGCCCTAGTCCTAGTGAGCCACGACACTGGTGCCCTAGTCCTAGTGAGCCACGACACTGGTGCCCTAATCCTAGTGAGCCACGACACTGGTGCCCTAGTCCTAGTGAGCCACGACACTGGTGCCCTAGTCCTAGTGAGCCACGACACTGGTGCCCTAGTCCTAGTGAGCCACGACACTGGTGCCCTAGTCCTAGTGAGCCACGACACTGGTGCCCTAGTCCTAGTGAGCCACGACACTGGTGCCCTAGTCCTAGTGTACCACGACACTGGTAAGCAAGCCGTCAGGCAAGCGATACAGGAGTCTCAAGGCGAGCACAGAAAGACTCAGAAGTAGCTTCTATCCCCAGGCCATCAGGCTGCTAAACGAACAATGAATGAACACTACACAACAACAACCACCAAACACACATAGCACACACATCCACACGCACACACTCACTTTAAACAAACACACTGTAGCACCCACTCCACACACTTTATAGCACACACCCACTTTAAACAAACACACTGTAGCACCCACTCCCCACACTTTATATTTATGGATGAAGGATTGCACTACAACTCGTACACCTTACTGTAAATTGTACCTAAAATTGTACCTCATCCCATTTCTGCTTTGCACTAGATAGTACTGTACATTAGTACACTGCATAGTATTGTGTATTGTATATTATATGGTAACTCAGAACATTGTACATATGTCTATACCGAACACTGTGACCTCATTTTCTTCTTCTAAATTCATGCTATATTATGTTATTATGTTATTTGATACTATCTTGTCTAGCACAGTCTCTGGAGCGTAACAGTAAGAAGCATTTTGTATGAAAGTATTCTGTACTTCTGTATGACAACTATTAAAGAACTTGAACTTGAAGGCACGCAGCCCAGACGCTTTTTGACCGCAGCAAGTGCTACAAGGATGAACGAACAAACGTGAACGAGCCAGCACACCTCCACGTCGTGTGGTCCCATCCCCGCTAAATAAGCTTCAAGTAAAAATACAATAAATACCCTTTTGATAAACCAAACAAACTCATCTCCGCTGTTTTCATACGGAAAAGCGCTGTCAACCATTCAGCATTAGGGTAAAATGCCTGTTCCGGGCGGCCAGGTAGCGCAGCGGACTAATCGTCTGTCTACCACCACAGAGACAGTGGGATCGAATCCAGCTGTGGTGCCTCCGGCTTGGCCGACCATCCATACTGACACAATTGGCAGTGTTAGCGGGTGGGAAACCCGGCGAGGGTGGGTCCTGGTCGTTGTAAGCAGCGACTCCTACACTTCGGTCGGGGCGCCTGCACAGCGAGGGAAGGATCTAGGAGAGGTAGTGTGACCTTCCACACGTTACACTCTCCCAGTGAGAGTCCGCGCTGCCAGGTGAAAAGAAGCGGTGGGCTGGCTACACATGTGTCGGAGGAAGCATGTGGTAGTCTCCGCCCTCCCAGACAGACGGTAGGGGGTAGAGTGCGCAACGACCAGGAAGGGGATTGGGAAT
>NC_140167.1:199505118-199527176 GCF_963971535.1 Notolepis coatsorum | reverse complement strand
CCTTGACCTTCTGCACAAATTCTCCCAGACATGGGCACTGACCTAAACAAAACTAAAATTATGATATTCCAAAAAAGGCCCAGCCTACAACACCAAAAACACAAATTCCTCCTAGACACAATTTCCCTAGAACACACAAAAAACTACACATATCTCGGCCTAAACATCAGTGCTACAGGGAACTTCAATCAAGCTGTGAATGACCTGAGAGACAAAGCAAGAAGGGCTTTTTATGCCATAAAAAGGAACATCAAGTTAGACATTCCAGTCAAAATCTGGCTCAAAATATTAGACTCAGTCATAGAACCGATTTCCCTATATGGTTGTGAAGTCTGGGGGCCCACTTGCAAACCAAGACTTCACCAAATGGGACAAACACCCAATTGAGATTCTGCATGCAGAATTTTGCAAATCCATTCTCCGCACTGTGGGATATTTGTGGATATCCTGATGAAGAATGTTCTCAGTCAACCGAGGTTTGGATAATAACAAGGTTTATTAACCAAACAGATAGAATACATAGAGAGAATGGCTGAGGGCTTCCCCCAGGTGATCAGCTGAAATTACCCAGGTGAAAAGACCTGGATTTATCTCGGGAGGAGACTTATATAGTTAACAAGGGGGGGGATGTGGTCCCATTTGATAGGTCAAATGGGGGGGGGGGGATACAGGTTTGGGGGAGGGGCACAGGATTGGGGAGAAAGGGGGGGGGGCACAGGATTGGGGAGAAAGGGGAGGGGAATGTCTTGTTCCACAGAGAGGGGGGGGGGGGGCACAGGTAAGGGGACACAGGGGAGGGGAATATCTTTATATGAGAACATTATATTATACCACAATACTCACTTTTCTCTATTATAATGTGGGTGAGATTAATGTATAATATTGTTTGGAACAGGTAAAAGTGAATAGGTATGGTAAAAGAATGGGACCGATGTAATCCATCGGTTATCAGATAATGAATAAAATAGAAAACAATTAAAATAATGAAAATGTTGGCCAATGTGATCTGTTGGTTGGCATAACAGTTTAAAATAGTATTATTTATATACATGATTCATGACATGATCGACTGGACTGCGGTCTGTGTTATTTTGATATCAGAGATGTGGGAATAGATATCACCCTTTTCTTTTATTAATAATGGTCTGATTTAACCGCTCAAAATACCTATATCAATGATTGGTCCTCAACTCTGATATCAAACAACAATTAACATAATCATTAGAAGCTATAGCTGTGCACATATCTTGGCATACCTTCAGTCGTTCATGTCGTGACTCAGGGGAGCTAATGTCATGGTTGTACATACAGGCATAGTAATAAACCAATTAAATACATGTGAGCACTGTCTCTGTCTGGTCAGAGTGCACAGGGTGAAAACACAAAATCGTGTGCATAATTATTAGGAATAGGATTTACACATAGGCATTAACCTAGTGGCTAATGTGTACAAAAACATTTAAAACCGTTAATCTAGTGGTTTGTATAAAAAACTGATATAAAAGGTGATTATGATAATCGTTATGCATTGTTCTGTGGTGCATACTATCAATGGTCGAAACAAACTTGGTGTCTTGGAACATCCCAACTGGTTCTGCCTTGTTTAACAATACCATTTTGCAATGTGACTGTGATCATTTCTCATTTCAATTATAAAATTGGTTAATGCAATCTTACTGATTGTATTTCATCATATTCCTAGTCAATAATTTTCCAGATACATATGAACTCTGTGAAACAGTTCTTGTTTGTGAATCTGACAGTTGCTGTGTTGTGTTGATCATCTGTTCTCGGTCTGTCGTGTGGCAGGGCCAAACAGTAACACAGTAAAAATTAAATACATACATAACAATGTGGACAATGTGTGTTCAGAAGTCTCTTGGTCCACAGGTCTCTGATGATGTGTCTTGACGATGCAGTCGGGAACATTCACTGGTCGCCGTCCATTCCCTGTCAAGGGTCACCTGTAGCAGTGGGGCGGTCAACTATAGTGGCCTTGCAGACTCTTTCCCTGGAGTCTATGTTGTTCTTCACCACCATCACATGTCTGCCACTGTGCTCACGCTTGACCTTTATCAGGCCTAGAGACATGGCTGCAGGGTGGTCTTGAACGTGCTGTGTGGTGGTTGGATGGCGGCTCTCCCACGGTTGCTGTCGTCGTCCTGGTTGTGTCCGCAGCTCCTTAGCGGCGTCCCTGGTGGTCCTATGCTGTCGTGGGTCGCTCAGGTCGCTGGGTTGTGTTCCTCTCTGCCTGGTCCTGCCGTCGTTCGTGGTTCAGGTCACGCGTCGTCTCACTCCTTCTCGCTTGTCGTGTCCTCTCACCAATGTGATCTGAGGATGATAAAATTGCCTTAGAAAACCTCCTCACATAAATGATTCAATGCCTTTCTGCTAAAGAGAAAAATCATTTTGGGATTAATTAAATTCATTGTAAATAAAATCACTTAATTGAAAATAGGAAATGCAAGCCAATTGCATTTGCAGTGATTCCTTATGTCAAGAAGGTCACATTCACTACAATCTTATCAGATCTTGTATCTAACTAGATCTTACAGCATTAGGCTTTAAATAAAATTGTAAATGAATGGCCAAAGTCTTGAATCAGATAAAATAGCTCTTTGTCTTCATAGTCTGTGATGTTAAATTGAAGTTGATCTTACCTGTGCGATGGGTGTGCCTCAGGATACTTACCTCGTCACGCCTTCTCTGGCGTTCTTCACATCTCAGTGTGGCTCATCATAATTTAGCATGGGGAAAAAACATAAAATTCTAGGCAGCCAGTTAATTTTGCATGAAATACATCCATTAATTTTCTCGTCTACTCTTAAGTAGCATTAATTTAATTACCTCTAATATACCTTGTGCATTTTGATAATCATTGTGTAAATGATTATCCTGCTTCCAACTGATATAATTAAATCTAACCCTAACTAACCTTACTGTCATGCATTTGTCCTAATAAACTAACCTACACTGTAGCACTGTTGCTCAGCTGATGTCCTGTCGCACAGAATCTGTGAGTCGCTTTGGATAAAAGTGTCAGCTAAATGATCAATGTACCTTGTACATTTAGATAATTGTGCTCCAATTTTGGTGGTTGATATTGCAGTCATGGAAAGTAATTGAGATTTGTAAGGAGTTATTGGTTAAGCAGAGAATAGAAGGAGGAGATTGCAAGTGAAGTTGTTTTCATCATTAATCTTTCATCTCGGGCACTTCTACTTTGTCTGGTTTTATTCAGAATTCATATCTCTAATTCGTGTGCCTCTTGAAAAGAGATGATGAAAACAACTGGTTAGTTATTGTTAGTATGGGAATTAGGTAGACTTTCATGACTGCAACATCATCACTTGTGTCTGATTCATGTTAATTAAGTGGTTCCATCTATTGTTATCCATTGTCAGGTGAGTCCACCAAGCCTGTGGTCAGAGTGCAGGCATTTGCATTGCTTTGTCTCCCTCACGCCATACCCTGTGGGTTTCGAGTGCCCACTCTGAATAGCGTCTGTTATCGTCTTCGTTCCTGTAAAAGAAATTTACATGTGGGTGTTTGGAGGCAGATTTGTTTTAAATGGTCAATCGATTGTCTCTCAACTCCACACCATCTTCGGTTGAGTCTCGTGGTAACAAAGAGAAAATCTGCATCTAAAGCGATACTTCCTACTATACTAAGTATAGTGGAGATACTAAGTTGAGTCCCTATAGGTGTGGTCAGAGTCCTCTCTAGGCATTTGCATTGTCTTTCAACTCCACATCGTCCTCAGCTGGTTTGAGTGAGTGTTTAAACACTGCTTTGTAATTCAATTTAGAGTTAACTCAGTCTGCCTCTCCTGTAAACACAAAAAAACATGTTAATTTTCCCACTCCTCTAAGACCATTTTTGAGTGTGTTCTCTTTGATTTTGAGTTCAAACACACATCATCTAGTCTTCATCTTATACTGGGAGTAAGTGTGTTACTCATAAATTGTGTTGTGTTCAGTTATGATGTATGATTTTCTATGGTACCCCGTATCAAAATGTGGGAGTTAAAACATACACTGTTTTTAAAATAGAAATGATTTGTTGAATAAACATAGCATGTTTGCCTTATCACTAGCCTTGTGCACATTTCTAAGATATAGAAACCCATTTATGAGGAGCGAGCCTGCCTGCGCGCCCACAGATACATTTACACATCTGAAACAGGCATTGAGTTTAGCTTTCTGTAACTTATAACGTGTACAGTAATGAAAAACAATCACTCAAGCGATATGGGATAGCTGTAATTTACTGCAATGAGAAGATAGTTATGTCATGCATCTATCTGGTTCTCTTTCATACTCACCGGAAAAAGCTGCCGTGTTCACGTTGGATCCTCACAGTTCAGTTCAGTTATTGAATAACCATATTAACTTACCCCCTTTTGTGCCCATGTGTATCTTTAATCGAATAGTGGTTCCTGAGGCTGTAGCACGCTACGTGTCGTTAATGCAATACTCTGCTCGTTTCTCCGGTGGTCTGGGACAATGTAACCCTGGAAACACTCTTCTGCATCTCGCCACAGCAACTCAACACTTTCCAATAGCAGCGCGCACATACATATATAAATAAAACATATACTACACGTGGATTTTGCGCACCCTCGGCCTCGGGCACACCAAACTTTACGTTCGCCCATGGATAGGCTCACAACAAAACCATAACTCCACGGCGCGCATAGCGTGACGTCATCGCTCCAAGCGACGTTTGTGCGTTCCCATTCGCCTCGGAAATAACGCTTTGCAATCCATGCAGTACTAGTTCCGCGAGCTCTCAATAGCCTGGAATTTACCTAAAACCAGCGTTTTGTAACCGAATGAACGTCACTTGTGCATATGTGAAACGGAAACAAATAGAAACGATAAAACTATAATTTCCAGCCGGACGTTGCATGTCGTGCGAGTTGTACCCCAATGTTATTCCCATAATGTTAACTCGTCTCTCAATGCTCTGCGCGATATCAGTCGGCATACTGTGCACATACAAACAATACTTTAAACAGACAAACAAACGAAAATACATAAAAGTTAACGTGTGTGTATATCTGACTGTATTGGATCGCTGTTCGTTTAGTCGCCCAGCACTCTGCTGCGACAAGGCTTGGTTACCCTTGGTTTAACTATACATCGTTATTAAAGCATAACGACCGAACCTGACTTCGAAATTTACCAGCGTTATGTTAGATTATATATACCGTTTAATCACACTCTCTGTCTCTTAACCCGCGACTAATGTCCCGTTGAATGTACTTTCCGCGACTAATGTCCCGTTAAATGTACATTCACGTACTCCCGGGACATCGCGTAATCATGTACTACTAGGACATCGCGTAATCATCTTCCCGCTATCTGTATGGTCAATTGGTTAATTTAATCCGAATACATCGTTTTCAGGAATGGAAGAGATTGTGGGCTTAGTTTGAGGTTGAAACAATGAATATATGACGATACTCTGGTAATTCTAATTATGATTCCATCAGCTTCTCGGTCCTAACTTCCCGCCTCTTTGCAGAGGAATCACAGAACGTTTTTAACAGAGTAGCGTTTTCAAGGATATCACATCTAATAAGCCCACGTTTCTTGCCTTGTTGCCTATATTTTAGTCTGCATCAGCTAGACTTGGGTTAGCAATCCAACAACCTTATTTTGTGCCCTAACTTTCGGTTTGGCAACAGCTCAAATCCGGGAATAGCACTAACAACCCATCCTCTCAGAACATCTGTCCAGATAAGGACCCAGGTACACGCGTTTCCCCGGTACGATTCTCAATACAGATCAGATATATTAATACACGCTATTCTTACTCAGCCATGATCTCAATATTTGACAACATTCTGTAATATTCACCTGGCACAGAGAAAAGCGGGAAGGTTTTAATTCCTTGCCATACATTTTTGGTCGACCATCTATTATACTCACTTTTCTCTGTATCGATGAAACAATACATCACGCCGGTGGGACGCAAAGAGGTCCGTCACAAGTTCGTAGACGCCAATTGTGGGATATATATGTGGATATCCTGAAGAAGAATGTTCTTAGTCAACCGAGGTCGAGATAATATGGTTTATTATCCAGACAGATAGAAATATACATAGTACAAGAGAGAATGGCTGAGGGCTTCGCCCCAGGTGGTCAGCTGAAATCACCCAGGTAAAAGACCTGGATTTATCTCGGGAGGAGACTTATATAGTTAACAAGGGGGGGGATGTGGTCCCATTTGATAGGTCAAATGGGGGGGGGGATACAGGTTTGGGGAGAGGGGCACAGGATTGGGGAGAAAGGGGGGGGGGGGCACAGGATTGGGGAGAAAGGGGAGGGGAATGTCTTGTTCCACAGAGAGGGGGGGGGGCACAGGGAAGGGGACACAGGGAAGGGGAATATCTTTATATGAGAACATTATATTATACCACAGCACCCAACGGAAAATGCCAAATAATGCATGCAGAGCAGAACTAGGAAGATACCCACTAATCGTAAAAATTCAAAAAAGAGCATTCAAATTCCACAATCACCTAAAAGAAAGCGACACAGACACACTCCACAACATAGCCCTCACCCACAGAGAGACCCTCGATAGATGCCCACTCAGCCAGATGGTTCTGGGACTCTGCTCACAAACACAAGCAGAGCCACCAGACAGAAACCACACTGGACTAAATCAAATTATAAGAAAACAAAAAGAAAACTATCTGACACATTGGAAAGAAACAACCCAAAACCAGAGCAAATTGAAATGCTATTTGGCCCTAAACAGAGAGTACACAGTGGCAGAATACCTGAGCACCGTGACTGACCCAAAACTAAGAAGATCCTTGACTAGGTACAGACTCAGCGAGCACAGCCTAGCCATTGAGAAAGGCCGCCATAGGCAGACCTGGCTCCCAAGCGAAGACAGACTATGCACCCACTGCACACAAGATGAGGTGGAAACCGAGCTCCACTTCTTAACAACCTGCCCCCTATACCAAGACATCAGAGACATATACTTCCCACAAATTGCAAACACCCAAAGAGACTTTGAAAACATGGACAATAACTCAAAACTCCCATACCTACTGGGAGAAATACAAGAATGTGCAAACACAGCAGCAAGATTTGTGAGCTGCTGTGACAAGAAAAGGACATCCAGCGGAATGCAACCACCATAAAGACTGTACAAGAAATTCCGTCTGTAATGTACTGATTTCTTTTGTTTTCTCTGTTTGATTGTTTTGTTTTGTTTGGCTTTGGCAATGTAAACGTATGTTTCCCATGTCAATAAAGCCCATTTGAATTGAATTAAATTGAATTGAGAGAGAGAGAGAGAGAGAGAGAGAGAAAGAGAGAGAGAGAGAGAGAGAGAGAGAGAGAGAGAGAGAGAGAGAGAGAGAGAGAGAGAGAGAGAGGAGAGAGAGAGAGAGAGAGATAGGGGGGGATAGAGAGAGGGGGAGAGAGAGGGGGGGATAGAGAGAGGGGGAGAGAAAGAGAGAGAGAGGGAGAGAGAGAGGGGGAGAGAGAGATGGAGGAGAGCAAGAGAGAGAGAGAGAGAGAGGGGAGAGATAGAGAGCGAGAGAGATAGATAGAGAGAGAGAGCGAGAGGGGGAGGGAGAGAGCGAGAGGGGGGGAGTGAGAGAGGGAGGAGAGAGAGGGAGTGAGAAGGAGGAGAGAGAGAGGGGAGAGAGAGATTTATTTTTATTTTAGAAAAACATTTATTTACATAATTCTCATTACAATGTACAATGTGTATGTCAATACAATTAAATAACTAACTACACATTATATCGGGCAACATGTGTCCCCATCACACTTAAAACCACATGAGATTCTCACAATAAAAAAAATGCTAAAATACACCTGTCCTTCTGCAACACAACAAAAAAACATTGAAGCTCCACCCAAACAAAAAAAGTATCCATACTTCCATTAAACACATATGTCATCAAGAACAACATATGAGCAACCCAAAAGGGTCCCGTCAGTCCATTTGTGTCCGTTTTTATATCCAGCGCATGAAAAAAATCCCCTTCATCAGGACCTTCCGTTCCACCGAAATAATCCTGCAACAGGTATTGTTCCCCGATGCTCCGCGCTTCAGTCCAATCGTCCAGACAGACCCTGTTGTGACAGGCCGTCCTCAGCCCCAATAAAGAAGACACTTCCTCTGACCTGGCTACATCCACACCATCTTTCAGTGTCATTGTCCCAACTGCTTGCAGACACTGTCCAAGCCCAGGTCTACTCCCTTCCTGAATGTCCAGCCATGCTCCACACATCAGAGGCTCCATTATCATGGTAACATTATATTATCCAATTTTCTGAGCTTCTGCACAATTTTTCTCACTCTAAAAACTTCCTGGGAAGTCTACCCCCCATTGTTCTTCAACCTCATTTGAGTCCTTGCTGAAATAATAAACATCTCTAAATCTTCAAAAAAATCTTCCACTTTGACACTTCTCAAATTTTTTGTTGTGTGCAGGAACTTCTGTATCTGCCTGACTGCATAAAAATTTTTCCGTTGTGAATCAGACACTTGAGAAGCATTTGGGAACTCATCTTCCTCAACACTCGAGATGTCATCCCCCCATTGTCTTTCAACCTCATCCTCGTCCATGCTGGACTGAGAGGAACCTGTGTCTTCTACACCCTCCTGACTCTCTTTGACCAAACTTGTCACTCCTTCCTTATCCTGAGAGCCCACCCCTCCATCACTTCCCACCACACCATCCACTGTCTGACTGTTTACATTGTCCACCACATTCAGCTTTTCCCCTATTACTTCACTTGTCATATTTTTTTTATTCCTTTTTTTACCCTGACGCGGTGTTGGGCTTGGGGGGACAAACAAACTCTGCTCTCCCCTGTTACCTCGCCACTTGTTGAAGGGGGGGCAGCATCTCTGATTCCCACCTCCGTACCTACACAACCACTGGTTGAGGGGGGAACAGCGTCTCCCACCCCTCCCTCCTCTGTACCTGCACCACCCGCACCACCCCGTTACCCCACAGTCGCCACTGGTTGAGGGGGGGCCAGCGTCCCTCACTCCTCCCTCCTCTGTACCAATGCTATGCTCCGTACCTGCTGCACCGACTCTGTGGCCCTGCATCTGGATACTATCGGCTGCACTACTGACGGTCTGCAGAGGGACACTGTTTACTCTGCTGACGGTCTGCAGAGGGACACTGTTGACACTGCTCGCAGCTCTGCTCTGCCACACTCCTCCCTTCTCTCCACCTGCGCTGCGCGCAGTGCCATGCTCCTCTTGGGGCTGAGGCTCCTCTGAGGGGAGAACAGCTCCCACCCCTCCTTTCTCTACACCTGCACTACGCGCAGCTTCGACTGCACTACTGACGGCCTGCAGAGGGACCACTGTCCCTGCTGCACTGCGCGCAGGCTGAAATTGTGCGCCTCTCCCCTCTTCCCTCACACAATCTCGGATTAGATGTCCCTCTTCCCCGCATTTGAAACACTGAGTTTCCAGAGTTCACAAAAACGACGTAATCAAAATCATCAACTCTTAATTTTAAAACCAAATCAATCTCTTCTCTGTTGTTCTCGAGAATCATTAAAACTTGGCGTATATGTGACACAACATGTTTTAACAACGGAGATTTGCATCCAGATGACAGTTTTCTTATCAGGGAAATTATCCTCCCATATCTTGCAAGTTGATTTATCAGTACTTCGTCACTTATGAACGGCGGGATGTTATTTATATTAATCCTTCTGCCTGGTGTGGAGAGAGGCTCCACTGTAATAAACACATCCTCGATATTGATTCCTGATTCAACAACCGAGTGCACCTTCTCAAGACAGTCTAGGAAAATGACAACTCCACCGTTCATCCTCGCGGCTGATTTCACACTTTTATGTCCAACGACTTTACCTATTGCCAAGCTGCAATCCTCTACGGACACATTAGAAGTAGGGGTGCACCGATGTATCGGTCGGGTATCGGTATCGGCCGATAAGTGCCTTGTTGACTGCAATCGGCCTATAAGCTCGAATGTGCCGATGGCAGTAGCCGATAAATTCAGTCGCGTCCTGCCAACGGCGTCGCGTCCAGTCCACTGTCCCCCACACACACACACAAGCTACTGCATCAAAGTTACTACTAAATATTCAACATTCTCTTTTGAGACTCCGCTTCAGACTCTTATCATTTGGCACTAAAAGCTAAACATTGTCACCGATATGGCTGTCCGCAACATGTCATTAATTGTGTACGCGAGGTGGTCACTCAGTGACAACGCTAACATGAGCTAGGTTAGCTAGCATGAGCTACCGGGAGGCAGAAGACTAACGTTACTGGTGAAAATGTGATTTACGTTGGAATACTCCTTTGCCAACTTGCTGTACTTTGCTTGCAGGTCTGCAGCCATTATTGCTGGATTATGAATAGCCCCAACTTTAGCCAACGTAACGTTATGGCTAAACCTTTAACATTAGTTAACGCTAGCTTTCGGTTAGCTCTTCAATGCTAATAACACAACCAAGGGAACCCATCAGAGCTCCCCATCAACACCGCTCTGTCGGGAGGATGGCATTTAAGAACGTATCTGCTGTTAAAATGACACAAACATTCGTTTTGTGGCATTAACGTTATATAGTTAGTGTCCGCAACATGTCATTAATTGTGTACGCGAGGTGGTCGCTCAGTGACGACGCTAACATGAGCTAGGTTAGCTAGCATGAGCTACCGGGAGGCAGAAGACTAACGTTACTGGTGAAAATGTGATTTACGTTGGAATACTCCTTTGCCAACTTGCTGTACTTTGCTTGCAGGTCTGCAGCCATTATTGCTGGATTATGAATAGCCCCAACTTTAGCCAACGTAACGTTATGGCTAAACCTTTAACATTAGTTAACGCTAGCTTTCGGTTAGCTGTTCAATGCTAATAACACAACCAAGGGAACCCATCAGAGCTCCCCATCAACACTGCTCTGTCGGGAGGATGGCATTTAAGAAATGACACAAACATTCGTTTTGTGGCATTAACGTTATATAGTTAGTGTTACACGTTCAATTACATCAGCATAGTATTTACCCGAAGATAGCAAGCAACAAGCAAGGCATTACTCCGTTCATAATAGCTCAGTTCCATTCCGTTGCTCATTCCGTACCCAACTACCCATTCTGCAATCTGTTAATAAAGTTTTCAACCAGACAAATGTATAGAAAGGCTTTGTTTTATTATAACATTTGTTGCAGTAAAATCATTGTGTCTCGTTTGGCCATCCTGTGGAGCGCGCTGGTCGGCGGGCACTGCCGGGCAGCTAACGTATTAGCTTGTTGTGGTTCTGACTCGCAAGCAGATCAATGGCGGCATGCCCCGAAGTAGAAAATGAATAAACGCTTGCCGATTGGTGGTAAGAACAGCAGGAGGTGGGTGCTAGCGGTGTGGCGTAATTGGCCGAATCGACTGTCAATCAAAATGGTTCCATTGCATTGGTTGAAAGCTCTGGTTGAGAGAATAGTATCCCTCTGCAGGCCGCCAGACGATACTGGGAGAGGGTAGTGATACATGGCATGGTGGAATTAATACCATAAACATATTTCTTGATGTTTCCTTTTTTTAAGTAAGTAAAGAGGCCTACAAATACAAACATACACATACAAATATACAGTAGTTTCATTAAAAAAAATTTAAATAAAAAACTAAAAATATTAAAAAAAATTACAAATACTTATTTTTTGCCACAAGTATCGGTATCGGCCGATTGTGTTAGTTGAACAATCGGTATCGGTGGCCAATTTTCATATCGGTGCATCCCTAATTAGAAGCATTAATCTTTACACCATGCTTCCTGCTCATTTTGGCAAACTCCATACTGGCGTCTGACGTCAGCCAGCAAAACAGCCTGGCCGACTGCCAAACAAACAAAACACTCCCACTTAACCCTATATACACCAAAACACACAGCAACCCAACACTACACTATAATACAATATCCCATCATCAAATTAACAAAATAGACAGATAAAGATAGAAAAAAACTCACTACACCTCCAACCTCCAATCTCTCCAATCTCATTCCCAGCATGCACTGAGAGAGAGAGAGAGAGAGAGATAGAGAGAGAGAGAGAGAGAGAGAGAGAGAGAGAGAGAGAGAGAGAGAGAGAGAGAGAGAGAGAGAGAGAGAGAGAGAGAGAGAGAGAGAGAGGGGTGAGAGAGGAGAGAGAGGGGAGAGAGGGGAGAGAGAGGAGAGGGAGAGAGTGGGAGAGAGGGGGCAGGGAGAGAGAGGGAGAGAGAGAGAGAGAGAGAGAGAGAGAGAGAGAGAGAGAGAGTGAGGGGAGAGAGAGGAGAGGGAGAGAGAGAGGGGGAGAGAGAGAGAGAGATGGAGAGAGGGGGAGAGAGAGAGAGAGAGAGAGAGAGAGAGAGAGAGAGAGAGAGAGAGAGAGAGAGAGAGAGAGAGAGAGAGAGAGAGTGCCATGCTCCTCTTGGGGCTGAGGCTCCTCTGAGGGGAGAACAGCTCCCACCCCTCCCTTCTCTACACCTGCACTACGCGCAGCTTCGACTGCACTACTAATGGCCTGCAGAGGGACCACTGTCCCTGCTGCACTGCGCGCAGGCTGAAATTGTGCGCCTCTCCCCTCTTCCCTCACACAATCTCGGATTAGATGTCCCTCTTCCCCCGCATTTGAAACACTTTGAGTTTCCAGAGTTCACAAAAACGACGTAATCAAAATCATCAACTCTTAATTTTAAAACCAAATCAATCTCTTCTCTGTTGTTCTCGAGAATCATTAAAACTTGGCGTATATGTGACACAACATGTTTTAACAACGGAGATTTGCATCCAGATGACAGTTTTCTTATCGGGGAAATTATCCTCCCATATCTTGCAAGTTGATTTATCAGTACTTCGTCACTTATGAACAGCAGGATGTTATTTATATTAATCCTTCTGCCTGGTGTGGAGAGAGGCTCCACTGTAATAAACACATCCTCGATATTGATTCCTGATTCAACAACCGAGTGCACCTTCTCAAGACAGTCTAGGAAAATGACAACTCCACCGTTCATCCTCGCGGCTGATTTCACACTTTTATGTCCAACGACTTTACCTATTGCCAAGCTGCAATCCTCTACGGACACATTAGAAGTAGGGGTGCACCGATGTATCGGTCGGGTATCGGTATCGGCCGATAAGTGCCTTGTTGACTGCAATCGGCCTATCGGCCGATAAGCTCGAATGTGCCGATGGCAGTAGCCGATAAATTCAGTCGCGTCCTGCCAACGCCGTCGCGTCCAGTCCACTGTCCCCCACACACACACACAAGCTACTGCATCAAAGTTACTACTAAATATTCAACATTCTCTTTTGAGACTCCGCTTCAGACTCTTATCATTTGGCACTAAAAGCTAAACATTGTCACCGATATGGCTGTCCGCAACATGTCATTAATTGTGTACGCGAGGTGGTCGCTCAGTGACGACGCTAACATGAGCTAGGTTAGCTAGCATGAGCTACCGGGAGGCAGAAGACTAACGTTACTGGTGAAAATGTGATTTACGTTGGAATACTCCTTTGCCAACTTGCTGTACTTTGCTTGCAGGTCTGCAGCCATTATTGCTGGATTATGAATAGCCCCAACTTTAGCCAACGTAACGTTATGGCTAAACCTTTAACATTAGTTAACGCTAGCTTTCGGTTAGCTCTTCAATGCTAATAACACAACCAAGGGAACCCATCAGAGCTCCCCATCAACACCGCTCTGTCGGGAGGATGGCATTTAAGAAAGTATCTGCTGTTAAAATGACACAAACATTCGTTTTGTGGCATTAACGTTATATAGTTAGTGTCCGCAACATGTCATTAATTGTGTACGCGAGGTGGTCGCTCAGTGACGACGCTAACATGAGCTAGGTTAGCTAGCATGAGCTACCGGGAGGCAGAAGACTAACGTTACTGGTGAAAATGTGATTTACGTTGGAATACTCCTTTGCCAACTTGCTGTACTTTGCTTGCAGGTCTGCAGCCATTATTGCTGGATTATGAATAGCCCCAACTTTAGCCAACGTAACGTTATGGCTAAACCTTTAACATTAGTTAACGCTAGCTTTCGGTTAGCTGTTCAATGCTAATAACACAACCAAGGGAACCCATCAGAGCTCCCCATCAACACTGCTCTGTCGGGAGGATGGCATTTAAGAAATGACACAAACATTCGTTTTGTGGCATTAACGTTATATAGTTAGTGTTACACGTTCAATTACATCAGCATAGTATTTACCCGAAGATAGCAAGCAAGCAAGCAAGGCATTACTCCGTTCATAATAGCTCAGTTCCATTCCGTTGCTCATTCCGTACCCAACTACCCATTCTGCAATCTGTTAATAAAGTTTTCAACCAGACAAATGTATAGAAAGGCTTTGTTTTATTATAACATTTGTTGCAGTAAAATCATTGTGTCTCGTTTGGCCATCCTGTGGAGCGCGCTGGTCGGCGGGCACTGCCGGGCAGCTAACGTATTAGCTTGTTGTGGTTCTGACTCGCAAGCAGATCAATGGCGGCATGCCCCGAAGTAGAAAATGAATAAACGCTTGCCGATTGGTGGTAAGAACAGCAGGAGGTGGGTGCTAGCGGTGTGGCGTAATTGGCCGAATCGACTGTCAATCAAAATGGTTCCATTGCATTGGTTGAAAGCTCTGGTTTTGAGAATAGTATCCCTCTGCAGGCCGCCAGACGATACTGGGAGAGGGTAGTGATACATGGCATGGTGGAATTAATACCATAAACATATTTCTTGATGTTTCCTTTTTTTAAGTAAGTAAAGAGGCCTACAAATACAAACATACACATACAAATATAGAGTAGTTTCATTAAAAAAAATTAAAATAAAAAACTAAAAATATTAAAAAAAATTACAAATACTTATTTTTTGCCACAAGTATCGGTATCGGCCGATTGTGTTAGTTGAACAATAGGTATCGGTGGCCAATTTTCATATCGGTGCATCCCTAATTAGAAGCATTAATCTTTACACCATGCTTCCTGCTCATTTTGGCAAACTCCATACTGGCGTCTGACGTCAGCCAGCAAAACAGCCTGGCCGACTGCCAAACAAACAAAACACTCCCACTTAACCCTATATACACCAAAACACACAGCAACCCAACACTACACTATAATACAATATCCCATCATCAAATTAACAAAATAAAACTCACTACACCTCCAACCTCCAATCTCTCCAATCTCATTCCCAGCATGCACTGAGAGAGAGAGAGAGAGAGAGAGAGAGAGAGAGAGACAGAGACAGAGACAGAGACAGAGACAGAGAGAGAGAGAGAGAGAGGTGTTAACAGTCCAGGAGAGAGGTTGTGTTCCTAGGAGCTCCTAGAACCTCCTAATTTTAGGCTGAAAACTGAAAACTGGAAAAAACACTGGAGAAAAAGAAAAAAGACACTCAACTGGAATAAACCCGGACATCCCTACAAGGAACTAAAGAGGATTATACCAATTTCTAGTGGAACAGTGCTTTGTTGGAGTCATAAAGAAGTAAATATCACTGGACTGAGAGGTCTACATCACAAACCAAAACCTGGATATCTCTACAAGGAGACACAAAAAAAAAGAACTATACCAACTTCTAGTGGACTTAGGCTTTGTTTGTTTGTTGGAGTCACAACAGAGCCATAACAGAGTAAGTACTATAAGAGGCCTACCAAAAACTGAATAATACTGACATTTTAGTTAGACATTTTAGCTAAAACATCTACAATTATAAACTGGATAGAAATCTTGGTTTGAACCAGACACCTTGGCAGACAACCAGGAGGTGTGAAGCTCTTGAACTCTTGGAACAATGGAAACAGGGCCACACAGCCCCCCTGATTCAAATGCAAATGCTAATGCAGACCAAGCACATTCAAAGCTCCCTGCAGTCCCCTACCCAGAGGGCACAAAGGGCGCAGATAAGAAACATTTCAAGGAAGAATACTTAATAGCAAATCCAGACACACTTTTTGCAGACCGGGAAAGCTCTGGACGCATACCCAACCTAATTTTCCACACTGAAAACGTCACGGCATGGCAAGTTGCAACACTAGATCACCATCCCACTGCAACAAAGAGGGGAAATAAGTCCTCACGTACACTGGAGATAGAGACAGATGAGAACCAAATGGTTGTACACTTCTACAATACAGGAACAGTAATGGTCCAGGGCAACATAACCCCCTTTGTAAAAAACTTCTCCAAAATCAAAGAGACTGCACTAAAGACAACCATCTCCAGTGAAAACACCACCAGTGAAGACCATTGCTGCTTCACCGAGATGAAACAGATGAAGGAGATGTTTTCAAAGATAGAATGCAAGCAAGTGGAAATGGAGCAAAAAATTACAGCCCCCCCCCCCACCCAACACAGAGCAAAAGGACTCCCTGCCTGCTCTCTGGACCTTGGTGAGAACACTCACGGACAGAATAGAAGAGGTGTCGAAACAGAACAATGCACTCAGGCTGGAGCTGAAAACAGCCAAATCGGAGTCGGCAGAAATGCGGACATCCATGGGTAAAGTGGAAGAGGTGTCGAAAGACATCAATCTAATCAGGCAGGAAATGCAAAACCTCAAAGAGACGTCAACAGCCATACCAGCTCTGACCACCGAACAGCCCCATAAAACAGAGACAGTAATTCAAGATGAAGATGAGGACAACCAACAACAAACAACATCAACAGACACTCAAGACACCCCACGTCCAACATCACCCACCAGACCTCAAGAAGGTCCACAGATTGTACTCCTCATGGACTCAAACGGGAGATACGTAGAAGAAGGAAAACTCTTCCCAAACCACAGAGTTAAGAAAATAAAGTGCCAGAATACCTATCGGGCTATAGAACTACTGACAGAAGAAAACCTGGGATCCCCCAGCCACATCATAATACACACAGGCACAAACAACTTGAGAACGCAGACAGAGGAGGAGGTGACCAAATCTGTCATGGAAGTAGTTGAAAAAGCCACGTCAACATTTCCCGGAGCAAAAGTTGTAATCTCGGCACTGCTACCCAGATGGGATTACTACCCAGACTTTATACAAAGTATTAATGCACACATCTCCAGAAAATGTGCAATGAAGAAAAACGTCTACATGGCAGCTCACCCCACCATAGACCTGGACAGCCTGCATGACGATGTTCACATCTTCAAAAGAGCAGTCCCTAACTTCGCAAAGACCCTGAAAGACGTCGCACTAAACCGTAGCCCTACCACATCCTACAAGAGCAACAGAGGGATGAACACCCCACCCAGAGCCACGCCCAGAAGACCTTCTGCACCTAGAGAACAACAGGCTACAAACAGAGACCACCCTGCACCCCAGGCCAGGCCCACGCCCAACCTGCAAAGGATGCATCACACATATGCACAGGCCGCCCAATTTCGACCTGCCCCCCTCCTGCAGACCCCCCCCCCAGCCAATGCATATCCTGCCAACCCCACAACACACATACACACAGCATATGCCACCACCAACCCCATACCACACAAATGCACAGGTCAACCCCACGACCGACAGATCTCCACCCGGGGAGCTGACCGTGCATCAGATGATCAGCAAGATCTTCTCATTTGTGGTCCAGGACAAAACCACTGGATTATAACACTGTAATAATGGAATACAAATCTTTTACCATTTCAAGCTGGAATATACAAGGTCTGAGGTCAACTGCCCTTGGAACAAAGAGCAGAAACCCAGACTTTACCACAGAAATGTCAAACACAGACATCATGGTCCTACAAGAGACATGGCACAGAGGAAACAGTCCTACTGGCTGTCCTGCAAACTACAGAGAGCTACTGGTACCATCCACCAAGCTAACAGGGGTCAAACAGGGGAGAGACTCTGGAGGCATGCTAATATGGTACAAATCAGAACTAACCCACTCCATAAAGCTAATCAAAACCGGAGTTTTTTTTCATCTGGTTAAAAATAAATAAGGAACTTACATCAACCGAGAAAGATATCTACCTGTGTGCCACCTACATCCCCCCAATTGAATCCCCATACTACAAGGAAGACATGTTCCTAATCCTACAAGACGAAATCAACCAGTTCCAGGCTTACGGGCACATTATAGTCTGTGGGGACCTCAATGCCAGGACAGGACGAGAACCTGACACTCTCAGCACACAGGGAGACAAACACCTACCAGGAGGTGGGAACATCCCCTCCCAAATATGCCCCCCCAGAAATAACTATGACCAAACAACAAATAAACATGGGTCACAACTTATACAGCTCTGTCGCTCGCTGGGACTGTACATAGTTAACGGTAGGCTCCGAGGGGACACTTATGGTAGGTACACATATAGCTCATCTCTGGGTAACAGTACAGTAGACTACTTTATCACGGACCTCAGCCTAGAGTCTCTCAGAGCGTTCACAGTCAGCCAGCAAACACCCCTGTCAGACCACAGCAAAACCACTATCTACCTGAATAGATCAACACCCAACCAGGAAATACCAAAACCAAACAAACTACACACTATTAAAAAACACTACAAATGGAAAGAAAGTAGTATGGAAGCATTCCAATCCGCTATCAAGCTACAAAAAGTCCAATCCAAATTAGACCAATTCCTAGAAAAAAACGTCCAACACAACAGCAAAAGTGTAAACGGGGCGGTAGAAAACATCAATAACATATTTGACCTTACAGCTTCCTTATCCAACCTAAAGGCCTCAAATAGGAAAGCGAGGAAAAATAGAAATAAAAATATGCATGACAAATGGTATGATAATGATTGTAAAAATCTCAGGAAGATATTAAGGAACCTATCAAACCAAAAACACAGAGACCCAGACAACCAGAACACACGTCTCCAATACAGTGAAACACTGAAACATTACAAAAACAGTCAGAAAAAAAAGAGACCAACATGTTAGAAACCAGCTACAAGATATAGAGGAATCTATAAAAACAAACAACTTCTGGGAAAACTGGAACAAAATAAACAAACAACACCACGAGGAGCTACCCATCCAAAATGGAGATGTATGGGTAAACCACTTCTCCAATCTCTTTAGCCCAATACAAAAAAATGAACAGCAAAAACACATACAAGACAAACTAGGGCTGGGCGATATAACGATAACGATAAATATCGCGATATATTTTAATAATCGATATCGAAAAATCGTTTTTTTTTTTTTTTTTTTTTTTTTTACCTGCAACAGGGCAGTTTTAAAACCAGAGACAGTGGACAGACTTGTCTTTCTTGCCTGCAACTTAAAGTAATGGCTTTGCTTGTCCAAATGACAATACTGACCAAATTCAGATTTCTTTTTCTCTTGTCCATTTATTTTGTTTGCTTTCTAATTTAAAATACATTTTGAAACCGTCTGTACACAGTAGGCTATGTGTGCTAGCAGAACTAGACTCCAGTCACGGGTCACAGTGCACATGTGCGGTGGTTTGTCCACCAAAAAAGCGCCAAAAGGTCGAAAATAAACTAGCAGAGCCAGAACTGTTCAACTCCTCTGGAGCCACAGCCAGCAGAGAAGCCGGTTTACTTTAGCTTTTAAACCAGCTGCAGCCTGAGAACTGGAGTGTGAGGGGATGTAACACTAAAGATGGCGGCAATGACAAAGAATTGCTGCAAAATAAACATACATCTGTTGTTAAAAAAAAAAAAAAAAAAAAAAAAATTATACTTATAACAATTCGATAATTATCGATATCGAGAAATAAAATAAAATTATCATATCGTTATCGCGATATGATTTTTTTCCATATCGCCCAGCCCTAAGACAAACTACAAAGCCTGGAGTCAACCATAAAAGACTACCAGAACCCGCTAGACTCCCCAATTACACTACAAGAACTACAGGACAAAATAAAATCACTTAAAATCAAGAAGGCCTGCAGAGCGGATGGTATCCTAAATGAAATGATCATATTCACAGACTCCAAATTCCAATTGGCCATACTAAAACTCCTTAACATTGTCCTTAGCTCCGGGATCTTCCCCAATATCTGGAACCAAGGACTCATAACACCGCTCCACAAAAAGGGAGACAAATATGACCCAAACAATTACCGTGGGATCTGTGTCAACAGCAACCTTGGAAAAATCCTCTGTATGATCATTAACCACAGACTCACACATTTCCTCACAAACAACAATACCTTGAGCAAATCACAGATTGGCTTCCTACCAAATCACCGTACAACAGACAACATTCTCACCCTCAGCACCCTAATCGACAACCAAATAAATAAAAATAAAAGCAAAGTATACTCCTGTTTCGTTGACTTCCAAAAAGCATTTGACTCAATTTGGCACGAGGGTCTGCTGTACAAACTGTTAGATAGTGGCATTGGAGGGAAAACCTACGACCTCATAAAGTCAATGTACACCAACAACACATGTGCTGTGAGGATTGAGGGAAAACACACAGACTTCTTCCCTCAATGCCGTGGGGTTAGACAGGGGTGCAGTTTGAGTCCAACCCTTTTCGATATATACATAAATGAACTGGCAAAAACATTGGAACAAACTGCAGCACCTGGCATCCCCCTAGCAAACACAGAAGTCAAATGCCTACTGTTTGCAGATGACCTGGTGCTGCTGTCCCCAACAAAAGAAGGGCTACAACAGCACCTTGACCTTCTGCACAAATTCTCCCAGACATGGGCACTGACAGTAAACCTAAACAAAACTAAAATTATGATATTCCAAAAAAGGCCCAGCCTACAACAACAAAAACACAAATTCCTCCTAGACACAATTTCCCTAGAACACACAAAAAACTACACATATCTCGGCCTAAACATCAGTGCTACAGGGAACTTCAATCAAGCTGTGAACGACCTGAGAGACAAAGCAAGAAGGGCTTTTTATGCCATAAAAAGGAACATCATATTAGACATTCCAGTCAAAATCTGGCTCAAAATATTAGACTCCGTCATAGAACCGATTTCCCTATATGGTTGTGAAGTCTGGGGCCCACTTGCAAACCAAGACTTCACCAAATGGGACAAACACCCAATTGAGACTCTGCATGCAGAATTTTGCAAATCCATTCTCCGCACCCAACGGATAAACTGCCAAATAATGCATGCAGAGCAGAACTAGGAAGATACCCACTAATCATAAAAATTCAAAAAAGAGCATTCAAATTCCACAACCACCTAAAAGAAAGCGACCCAGGACACACTCCACAACATAGCCCTCACCCACAGAGAGACCCTCGATAGATGCCCACTCAGGCCAGATGGTTCTGGGACTCTGCTCACAAACACAAGCAGAACCACCAGACAGTAACCACACTGGACTAAATCAAATTATAAGAAAACAAAAAGAAAACTATCTGACACATTGGAAAAGAAACAACCCAAAACCAGAGCAAATTGAAATGCTATTTGGCCCTAAACAGAGAGTACACAGTGGCAGAATACCTGAGCACCGTGACTGAACTAAGAAGATCCTTGACTAGGTACAGACTCAGCGAGCACAGCCTAGCCATTGAGAAAGGCCGCCATAGGCAGACCTGGCTCCCAAGAGAAGACAGACTATGCACCCACTGCACACAAGAAGAGGTGGAAACCGAGCTCCACTTCTTAAACAACCTGCCCACTATACCAAGACATCAGAGACATATACTTCCCACAAATTGCAAACACCCAAAGAAGACTTTGAAAACATGGACAATAACTCAAAACTCCCATACCTACTGGGAGAAATACAAGAATGTGCAAACACAGCAGCAAGATTTGTGAGCTGCTGTGACAAGAAAAGGACATCCAGCGGAATGCAACCACCATAAAGACTGTACAAGAAATTCCGTCTGTAATGTACTGATTTATTTTGTTTTCTCTGCTTGATTGTTTTGTTTTGTTTGGCTTTGGCAATGTAAACGTATGTTTCCCATGTCAAATAAAGCCCATTTGAATTGAATTGAATTGAGAGAGAGAGAGAGAGAGGAGAGAGAGAGAGAGAGAGAGAGAGGAGAGAGAGGAGAGAGAGGAGAGAGAGAGAGAGAGAGAGAGAGAGAGAGAGAGAGAGAGAGAGAGAGAGAGAGAGGAGAGAGGGGAGAGAGAGGGAGA
>NC_140167.1:199474936-199504918 GCF_963971535.1 Notolepis coatsorum | reverse complement strand
AGTATATAAAGTGTGTGTGTGTGTGTGTGTGTATGTGTGTGTGTGTGTGTACTGTGTGTGTGTGTGTACAGTATGTGTGTGTGTACAGTGTGTGTGTGTGTACAGTGTGTATGTGTGTACAGTGCGTGTGCATGTGCGTGTGTACAGTGTGTGTGTGTGTACTGTGTGTGTGTGTGTGTACAGTATGTGTTAGGGATGCCCCGATCACGTTTTTTGCCACCGATCACCGATCACCGATCGTCGTGAGCCATATCGGCCGATACCGATCCGATACCGATCGTTTTTGATTAAAAAGAAATTAAAAATTATTTTATATAATTTTTTTTTTTTTTTTATAAAATATATATATATTATATAATTAGACTTGTACTTGTATTATCTGCGAGACATCGCCACCACGCAACAAGTCAAAATGCTCGCTATCTGCAAACAGCTCCACTGTCTGTGTGTACTCTAGTAGCCTCCAGCTACCAAAAAGGATTCTCCGGCGCTGCAGCGGGACCCTATTGGTAATGTTATGCTTTGGTCATTTAACATTCAGCAAGCCCTCAGCTCGAATACGCATTCAATCAATGTTATAAGACATTGATATCAGGAGCTATCTGTAGCTACTGCTAGCCGGCTAGATGACGTTAAGACAACTATTTAGTTCAATCGGACATTTCGTTTTGAACAGTGAATTAACGTCAGCTAACGCGAGCTAACGCGAGCTAACGGAGGTATCAACATGCACTACAAGACTTGCTGGAGCATTTGTTGATATCAGGAGCTATCGGTAGCTAGCCGGCTAAATACCGTTAGACAATGCCTACTAAAAGTGAATAGTTGACTGGGTAATTTTGTTTAAACAGTAACGATAGCTAGGTAGCTAACGTTAGCTCAGGTCGAATGCACTATCTCTAGACTCAGCAGAGGAGGTCCGCCTCCTCTGTTTACAAACTCTACACGGGTACGGGCGGGGCTAGGGAGGAGGAGCAGTTTGCAGGTCCTGTGCGTCTGAGACAAGCGAGTGAGATATCCATTTGATCAGTTTCCGCGATCGGCGAATATGACTAATTATCGGAATTCCCCGATCGCATATTTATACTAATTATCGGCCGATAACGATCGGTGGCCGATCGATCGGGGCATCCCTAGTATGTGTGTGTGTACAGTGTGTGTGCGTGTGTGTGTGTGTGTCTTATGTACCATGAGCTTGATCACTCCTGTGTCACTGGGCAATTTGGGCATGCAGGTGAGGGCTGCTAATTAGCTAATTGCTGCTGATTGGTTACCTGCTGGCAGGTTAAAACCAGTCCCTGAGACACATGCACTGTGACGGTGGCTAGAGGAGTGTTTGGAAACCGAGACATGTCACGTTCTCCCATTCTTTGTTCTTTAGTTTGTACCAGTAATTCATTGTTAGAGTAGTATTTTGGGTTAAACACGGGTTTTGGTGTCGGTTTGCACATAGGTTGCGTCCCTTTGAGCCAGGGTCGTAACAGTGTGTGTGTGTACAGTGTGTGTGTGTGTGTGTGTACAGTGTGTGTGTGTGTGTGTGTGTGTGTGTGTGTATGTGTATGTGTATGTGTGTACTGGGCCTCCTCTCAGACCACTACACTGTGTGTCTCCAAGTTAAATCCTGTCTAAGCTAACTGCTGAGTGTCAGAGAGTGTAGGTACAGTGTGTGTGTGTGTGTGTGGGGTGGGGGTGGGGGGTGTGTGGGGTGGGGGTGGGGGGGGGGGGCGTGGGGGGGGGGGGGGGGGGGTGGGCACACATGTGGACCAGACACTTGATGGTGTTGGACTCCAGTGATAAGGTGCTGTGTTTGGCATGTAACCGTTGGTTACCACCACAGCACTGCCGGGGAGAAACCAACACACACATGTGTATTAGGACCAAATGATCACACACACACACACACACAATTCACAAAACACACTTTTCATCAATAATCAAACCCAACAACTCGGCCTCTCTAACCTGCTCAGTAGCAGTCAACACAATATTTAGTAGGGGTGGGGGGGAAATCGATATGTAGTAGTATCGCGATACTTTGCGTGGTGATACTGTATCGATACAGGGACGCCAAGCAATGTTCCCCCTAAGGTGCGCCCGTGCGCACATGGCAAAACGCTCCCACGCACATCTGAAATCTGTCGCGCACAGAAGCGTTTGTGTAAAATATGCATGTAGTTAAATTGACTGGCGCGTTGCACCGAATACTACGGTAACCTGTTGCGTGTGACGTTACCAAGAGAAGCCTCGCTTTCAGTGCCTTGTGGGTGGCGCTACTGCGCTCTCACACAGACACACACAACAGAGCAGGAAGCGGACAGATCCGACCAGCATCGCTGGCTCCTCACAATGCAAACGCGAAAATGTACATTACAGATTAACTGCAGAGAAAATTCCCAATTTATCGTCCCGGTCGAGACTAATTGGAAGCGGAGTGCAACGCGTGCAAAGCTTGACCATATGTTTCTGTGTCTAATAAAAGTGGTGGCGATCTCAAAGCTCACATGGACACAGAAAAACATTACAAACAAAGCAGTGCAAGGCGAGAGTTTGATGGCAAAGTTGACCGAATTGATTGAAGTATGCAGCTATACAGAGGGAGAAAGAAAATAATTGAAAACTATTTTGATGCCTCAAAATGATGTTTTGGTTTGATAAGATGCTTGTTATGATACAATCATTCTAAGGATTGTGTGTAATAAATTAGTTTAGTACACTAATTGCAACAAATCTGAAACTGCATAGTGCACTTTTAAATTAGTATCTTTGTGAGGTTACTGTTTTATAATTTACATTACATTGAAAAGATAAAGATATATTTTTTAAGCTGGATTTTCTAATACAGAAGAGGTATTATTTAGAACATTACTTCATATTTTTCTTGTTATGGTTATAGAGAGATATTATTTTGTTATATAAAATAATATAAACAATAATTTTATATCCATACAGAGAAGGCATACTTATATTATATATTATAATGATAAGGCATCTTTGAGTAAACTTTGAGTATCATTAAGTATCTTGAGGCTGAAGGCAGTGTCCTCTTTAAAAAAAATCACAATATGGTCACCCTTGAAGTCGTATTATAATTCACTTAATAAAATAATGACAAGTCAGCCTCCTAAAAAGACAAAAGTTAGTGACGCGACTCACACCGCTGCCGCCAAAGTAATGACTTTGCTCTGTATCGTCAATCAATGGTCAAATAAATATTTGATTAAGGAATATAATATGCCTTTTTGTATTATTTATCTGTGTATCAGCAAAATGTATATATTTTTATGTTAGACATTGAGGGAAATTAAGATTCTAAGATTTTTTACAAACCGCCGCTTATCAACTAACCGGTTAATCGGCAGGTGACGTATGTTGCTCAGTAGTTGCTGATGTCTGCTCAGGAGGTTTGAGTGTTTGCTCAGACCGAAAAGAAATTAGAGGGAACATTGACGCCAAGTATCGATATTTAATTATTCATTAAAAAAAATTGTATAGGGAAGTTGCATTGTTAATTTCAATACCTGTAATAGTACAGTAGTCCACGCACACGTGTGCATTCAGTTAAGTTGGAATATGACTGTAATACAAACAGTTCAGTTTGTCAGGTACATGCAACACAGATTACAGTGTTTACATCTGTCTGCAGAAAATACCATGTTCTGCAATAAAAATTATTGAAGTGAGATGAACAGACTGAACTTTATTTTATTAGATACAACATGTTGACAAAGTTTTACTTTGCAGTTGAAAAAAGGTAATCAATCTCAATATATCGCAATATTAATATCGCAATACTATCGTATCGTGACTCAAGTATCGTGATAGTATCGTATCGTGAGGCCTCTGGTGATTCCCACCCCTAATATTTCGTTCCTGATCCATTCTTAATTTATTTCTAGAGGCCAGCATGATAGTCTTTGTTTTTGAAACATTTATCTTTAACTTGTTTTCAGTAACCCAATTAGAAACCAGCATTAACTCTTCTTGGAGCAATGTATTAACCAAGTTATCTTTCTCTGCAGAGACATACATTGTCATGTCATCCGCATACATTTCCATGCATGCATTATTCAATACATAAGGTAAATCATTAACAAAAATTTAATAAAGCAAAGGACCAAGGCAACTTCCTTGGGGGACGCCACATTGAAGGGTTTCCATATCTGAAAGTGTCCCATTAAACAATACCCTTTGTTGTCTGTTAACCAAGTAACTATTCATTCATTGAATAGAACTTTCATATAAGCTATAATGTCCAAACAGAGAAACTACCATCACCTAAAGAATGCTTATTATAGGCGGCTGGGTGGCGCAGCGGACTAAGCGCTCGTCACCAACGCGAGAGACACTCCCAACCCAACACAACCCCCTCCATTGTACAGTAAACGTCCTAACCCAGTAATACACGAGACCCTCTGCTTGGACCTAGTAAGGTTTCGTCGATAATCCAATGTACAGTTACTTGTGTATGTACAGTTATAAGAATGCTTATTATTAGGGCTGCAACGATTAGTCGACATAATCGACAACGTCGATTATAAAAAATCGTCGACGAGAAATTGTTGCGTCGATTAGTCATAAAAAAAAAAAAAAAAAAAAAAATTGTGCACTACCTATCTTTGTGAGAGTGGCTTCTCAGGGTTCCAGACAACATCATAACATGATGATCCCATAGCAAATTTTGGACATTGAAAACATTGTTCCCCTGCAGGAGATGATGATCAGACTAGACACACAATACATTACACACGCACTCCTCTCACTCACACACAGCGATCAGAGTAAGACACACACATACACACTCCTCTCACTCACACACAGCGATCAGAGTAAGACACACACACATACACACTCCTCTCACTCACACACAGCGATCAGAGTAAGACACACACACATTCACACTCCTCTCTCTCACACACAGCGATCAGAGTAAGACACACACACATTCACACTCCTCTCACTCACACACAGCGATCAGAGTAAGACACACACACATACACAAATTACACAGTACACACCTCTCACTCACACAGCGATCAGAGTAAGACACACACAAATTACACAGTACACACACTCCTCTCACTCACACAGTGATCAGAGTAAGACACACACACATACGGACTCCTCTCACACACAGCAAACAAAAGTTATTTAAAGTACACTTCCACTTTATTTGTATTATTTAATTTATTTATCTTGTTATGAGTGATTGCTGTATTGTTCTTCAAATACATTTTCATTTAAAGTGGCTTAAAGATCCAAATTCAAATGTTTCATGAGTCATTATTTTAATTTGCTATGGGATCATCATGTTATGATGTTGTTGTTTGGTCCTGACAAGAGTCTGGGGTGATGGTAGACAAGCAACTCTGAGGTCATGCTCAATGTCCAATCTGTTCCTCTGCTCTGTCTTCAGCTGGACCAGAGCTGAGAAGCCACTTTCACAAAGATAGGTAATTAAAAAAAAAAAAAAAAAATCCTTTTTATTTTTATTTTTTTTGTTGTTGTTTACATTGGTTTTCGATTAGTCGACTAATCGAAAAAATAATCGGCAGATTAGTCGACTACCAAATTAGTCATTAGTTGCAGCCCTACTTATTATACTTTGTTTTATCCATGTTGAGAGTGAATAACAGGCAGGCAGCGAGGTGCAATGTAGCGCTTGCTGAGCATGAAAACAGTCGGTGGACAGCGCCTGGTGCTGAAATAACAACAACTTATATACGACTGTGACGGCACCACACATGTGAACAGTAACAATGCAATTAAACTGAAGTGAAATCAGAGCAAAAAAAGTTGAATCCACTTCAAGAAGACGAGCTACATTAGGTATATCATTTTGTTGTGTTGCATAAGGTTGTGGATTACAGAAGAAACCCAGCCACACTCAACCCCATCACCCTGTGACTGCCCCCCAGTGGACCCTGTGTCCTTCCGCTTCTTGGGAACCATCATCTCCCATGACCTCAAGTGGGAGCTGAACATCAGCTCCCTCCTCAAGAAAGCACAGCAGACCCCTACCACCCCGGTCACAACCTGTTGGAGTCACTCCCCTCTGACCCCTACCACCCCGGCCACAACCTGTTTGAGGCACTCCCCTCCGACCCCTACCTCCCCCGGCCACAACCTGTTGGAGTCACTCCCCTCTGACCCCTACCACCCCGGTCACAACCTGTTGGAGTCACTCCCCTCCGACCCCTACCACCCCGGTCACAACCTGTTGAAGTCACTCCCCTCTGACCCCTACCACCCCGGTCACAACCTGTTGGAGTCACTCCCCTCCGACCCCTACCTCCCCGATCACAACCTGTTTGAGTCACTCCCCTCTGACCCCTACCACCCCGATCACAACCTGTTTGAGTCACTCCCCTCTGACCCCTACCACCCCGGTCACAACCTGTTGGAGTCACTCCCCTCTGACCCCTACCACCCCGGTCACAACCTGTTGGAGTCACTCCCCTCCGACCCCTACCACCCCGGTCACAACTTGTTTGAGTCACTCCCCTCCGACCCCTACCACCCCGGTCACAACCTGTTGGAGTCACTCCCCTCCGACCCCTACCACCCCGGCCACAACCTGTTTGAGTCACTCCCCTCTGGCAGGAGGCTGTGGTCCACCAGGGCCAAAACCTCACGCCACAAGAACAGTTTCTTCCCCTCTGCAGTGCCAGTGAGCCTCGTCAACAAGAACAGTTTCTTCCCCTCTGCAGTGAGCCTCATCAACAAGAACAGTTTCTTCCCCTCTGCAGTGAGCCTCATCAACAAGAACAGCTTCTTCCCCTCTGCAGTGAGCCTCATCAACAAGAACAGCTTCCTCTGCAGTGAGCCTCATCAACAAGAACAGTTTCTTCCCCTCTGCAGTGAGCCTCGTCAATAAGAACAGTTTCTCCCCCTCTGCAGTGAGCCTCATCAACAAGAACAGCTTCTTCCCCTCTGCAGTGAGCCTCATCAACTCATCAACAAGAACAGTTTCGTCCCCTCTGCAGTGAGCCTCGTCAACAAGAACAGTTTCTTCCCCTCTGCAGTGAGCCTCATCAACAAGAACAGCTTCTTCCCCTCTGCAGTGAGCCTCATCAACTCATCAACAAGAACAGTTTCTTCCCCTCTGCAGTGAGCCTCATCAACAAGAACAGCTGCCTCTGCAGTGAGCCCCGTCAACAAGAACAGCTTCTTCCCCTCTGCAGTGAGGCCTCATCAACAAGAACAGCTTCATCTGCAGTGAGCCTCATCAACAAGAACAGCTTCTTCCCCTATGCAGTGAGCCTCGTCAACAAGAACAGCTTCTTCCCCTCTGCAGTGAGCCTCATCAACAAGAACAGTTTCTTCCCCTCTGCAGTGAGCCTCATCAACAAGAACAGCTTCCTCTGCAGTGAGCCTCATCAACAAGAACAGCTTCTTCCCCTCTGCAGTGAGCCTCATCAACAAGAACAGCTTCTTCCCCTCTGCAGTGAGCCTCATCAACAAGAACAGCTTCCTCTGCAGTGAGCCTCGTCAACAAGAACAGCTTCTTCCCCTCTGCAGTGAGCCTCATCAACAAGAACAGCTTCCTCTGCAGTGAGCCTCATCAACAAGAACAGCTTCTTCCCCTCTGCAGTGAGCCTCATCAACAAGAACAGTTTCTTCCCCTCTGCAGTGAGCCTCGTCAACAAGAACATTTTCTTCCCCTCTGCAGTGAGCCTCATCAACAAGAACAGTTTCTTCCCCTCTGCAGTGAGCCTCGTCAACAAGAACAGTTTCTTCCCCTCTGCAGTGAGCCTCGTCAACAAGAACAGTTTCTTCCCCTCTGCAGTGAGCCTCATCAACAAGAACAGTTTGTTCCCCTCTGCAGTGAGCCCCATCAACAAGAACAGCTTCTTCCCTTCTGCAGTGAGCCTTGTCAACAAGAACAGTTTCTTCCCCTCTGCAGTGAGCCTCATTGTTACATTCAAGCCTAAAGTATGGCTCGTGTAGGCCTTGAATGCAAAGTGGTGGACACAGGACAAGACAGGAGTTTATCAAAAATAACAATATTTATTGGAACAGCTATTTAAATGGTCAAAAGGGTGAGAGCTGGGTGTTCCAGACTCCAAAGGTCAATAACTAAACTAAGGCACATAGGCCAAAATAGAACAAACAGCAAAAATAGCAGCAGTGAGAGCAGATGAGACTCTGGTGAGCTGACATCTCTTGTGAAGTGGGAGACACTGCAGCCTGCACTCTGCTCTGCTTTGTAGGGTGTGGTGCCTCATCACCACACCTGTGTCAATTACAAGGACGGCCATTTTAATAACATGGAAAACAAAAACAGGAAGAAACAGTGTGTCAATCACAGACCACCAATTAGTGACAGCACACTTAAACACAATGTGAATATGCACCACAGACAGTAAGTATCCGTCCACCATGTGAAAGTAATACGTAACACCCCCACACCGAAGATCTATGTTCTTCTCCCAACTATAGCCCAAAGAAACCATCACCAAGAGAATGAACATAAATAAATAAGGGGATACTTACCAACCTTACCTATGAAAAATGCAACCACACACACTAACATGTGCAGCGCCTGTACTGTGTCGAGTGTGAGCCCCGGTCAAGAGTCACACTCAACTGTACATAAAAAAAAACTGTGACCCACAAATCCGGAAATACCGTGAGTCACTACCACAAAGTGATAATGGGTCGGCCCCTGTCGAACACGACCCTCAACTCTGTCGAATGCTCCCTACTGAGGAACATTTGACACCGTTGTTTAGCACAAACAACCCTGTCCTGATACCCGCTCAAGCGAGACCCCTCCAAAAGGTATTCAGCCGGGCCTGGATGGAGCGGAGCCGGTGGAAACATCTGGGCAACTAAACCCCACTCAGCCCCTACCGAGGCGCAAGGCCTAGAAGTCAATCCACCCACCAACACATCACCAAACAAACTCATGACAACAGGTCCCTCCGCCGATACAGACCTGACAAACAGAGACAATAAACTGGAGTCAGCATGAGAGCCAAGCTCACTGCTCTCAGGACAGAAAACAGGAAAACAAAACACAGGCTCCACCTCAACAGGCCGCTCCACCGATACCGACCTGTCAAAAAGAGACAGCAAACTGGAATCACTCACTCGAGAAAAAACAAACCCATTGCGCTCAGGACAACCAACAGGAAAACTAAAATCAGCACACTCCCCTGGTACCATCACAGCGCCCATCTCCTCCCCACCTGGCACTGTCAGTACAGGAGACTGTACTGAGGGCTGTACCCCCGTTAGCTGTACAGGAGACTGTGATTCACGAACATCCAGAGCAGGATGTACCGCCTCAGGCACGTCCTCACCATCCCTGGAACATAGCAACATCACATCAGGCACAAAAATAACTGGAGTACCATCCAAAATGGCGTCACAAAAAACAGCATTGTCAGGAACCAAAATGGTGGCACACTCATCAACAATGTGACTCAAAATGGTGCCACAAAAATTAGCACTGTCATGAGCAACAATGGTGTCAGAAGAAATTGCACCGCCATGAGCCAAAACCGTCTCACAAAAAATAGGACTGTCATGAGCAACAATGGTGTCACACACAGCAACAGTGTCACGAGACAAAAAGGTGCCCGATTTGTTTTTACTGTCACGAGCCAAAATGGTGGCACACAGTAACATCGTCGTGACACAAAACGGAGACACATGCATTAGCACCAACACGATCAAAATGGTTGCCACACCGTAGGCTAGGTCGTGAAGGCTGCTCTCGCTGTACAGGACACAGGTAACTAGGTTGACTAGCATACCCAGTGCCTGGCAGATTCAGGGTTCCCACGCTTGCCTTGAATTTTTTTTCCATACTACCTCCTGATTTTCCAGGTACCATATTAAGTGATGATCTATAGGCCCCTGAAGTTTTCCGCCCCCATCCGCGCCCCCCCTCCCCTCACACACACAACCCCCTAGGACACCTGACTACTTACTTGATTTAAAAGATGTACCAGTCAAGTCTACATTGTAAATGCTTAGAGATTATGTCTTATTGATAATATCAATGCATGAAATAATGCAACAAGCTGTAGATGAACAACAATTTATTGAACTGGAACACATGAGCACTGGGATTGATATATGTTCTCTCTTCCACTCCTCTCCTATCTCATCCTGTCCTCCTCTCCACACCTCCCCTCGTGTCCGCTCCTGTCTTCTTTTCCTACTCTTCTCAACTCCTCGTAATCATAATCGAAATTCATCGTTGTGAGGTTGCATCGTTTCACCCCTACTACTCTTACTCTGTAAAAGCGTTTGTAAAAGCTTTTGTAAATCAAACTGGTTATCGTTATGAGAGCTAACCAGGGGCGGATTTAGGATTATAGGAGATCCGGGGCTTAGCCCAGATAGGTGCCCGCCTTTTTATTTGTTTATTTTCTAATTTTTTTTGCAGGCAAGCTGCAGATTTTTTTTGAATTTAATTAACCTGTACGTGCAATTTCCTGCAATATAGAGCCTTCAATCTTGACCAATAAAGCTGCTCTTTTCACTATAAAACTCAGTTAACCATAACATAGTTATGGTTAGATTTATATATTGGGGGGGGGGGTATATCATATTTTTCATATGATCAAAAAGTGGTGGAGCAAGAGCATACCTTTGCTCCCCCAAGTTCAATAGTGGGAGAGCAGAGATGCTCCGAATGCTCTTATGGCCAGGCGTCTATGATTCACTGATACAAAGTAAAATAGTGCAGTGCAATAAAATAGTTAGTAAAATAGAATAAAATAATGCAATAGTGCATTGCAATAAAATAGTTATCATCGTATTTTTTCGGGAGGCCGGTAAGGAGTGCATTACAGTAGTCGAGTTGGCTTGAAATAAAGGCATGGATCTGGTTTTCAGAGTCCTTTTGATTTATAAATGCTATGTTTCTAAGGTGGAAGGATTAAGTTTGTCAACTTGTTGATTGTGATTTAAAGCTTAGGTCTGAGTCTACCATGACACCAAGACTTAACTCACTCAAATACAGTTAGCAGCTGGATAGACCACAGATGGAAATTAGCTTCTGCTAAATCTGGTGCAAACATATTTTCATGTAACAATGATGAATTGTCAGAAAAAAAAATAAAAAAAAATAAATGTTTTATTTTTTTTTAAATAGATTAGGGGCTTTTCAGAAAACATTCGGGGCTTGAGCCCAAGTAGCCACCCCCTAGCCCCGCCCCTGGAGCTAACGTTGGCTAGCTACTGTACCTGGTGCTGGCTAACTGGCTCGTTATGAGAGCTAACGTTGGCTAGCTACTGTACCTGGCGCTGGCTAACTGGCTCGTTATGAGAGCTAACGTTGGCTAGCTACTGTACCTGGAGCTGGCTAACTGCCTCGTTATGAGAGCTAATGTTGGTAGCTACTGTACCTGGCGCTGGCTAACTGGCTCGTTATGAGAGCTAACATTGGCTAGCTACTGTACCTGGCGCTGGCTAACTGGCTCGTTATGAGAGCTAACGTTGGCTAGCTACTGTACCTGGCGCTGGCTAACTGGCTCGTTATGAGAGCTAACGTTGGCTAGCTAGTTAGCAAGATTGCACTGCTTACTAACTAACGTTGATAAACCCAGGTTTACCACACAGTTAAAACACAGCTACTTACATTTGAGGATAAACTTGCATAAGAAGTTTCACTCAAGTTTCACTGTAGATGCCAAGGCTCCATTGGCTCACCAAGCTGCCTGCATCAAATTCCAACATCCAATATACCATATAGGATGCCAAGAGCATGCTCTACAACATGGGATCATCCATTTCTATCTACAGTAAAAGCTGTTCACGTGTAAAGGGTTTTTATAAACTCATGTTAATTCTGTGCTCAATAGTTAAATTTTATTACACATCATCCAATAAAATTTTCCAGGACAACTGTTTCTATTTCCATGTAATTGGTCACTTTTGCTCAGTTTCCATGCCTTTCCATACCTGGAAAATGAATCCCATGAATCCCATGTTTTCCATGTTTTCCAGGTCCGTGGGAACCCAGTGCGGTCATGTGAACAAACATCAGAACCACCACTAACCGACATACCGGGATCATCACTGCTGAAAAGTGACACATCACAAACGTTAGAGCCACCGTAGGAAGGCTGGCAGCCCAATTCTGGCCTTGTAGCCTCCTCAACCAGAATGGTGCCACATGAAATATCAGAAACGGTGCCACATGAAATATCAGAAACAGTGCCACATGAAGTAGCAACATTCCTCACAGCATCCTTCTCACGCTCATCCTCCCCATTCTCCTCCTCCAATTCGTCTGTGGCCTCAGCCACTGTAAAGGCTGGGAAGCCCTCGAGATACTGCTCCGCCAGACCACCTCCTGCCACTTGAGTATCTGGCACGCATGTCACCTCCGGTTTCACTAGTACTTTCCCTCCAGCCAAGTCATTGCCCAAGAGCAACGAAACCCCCTGCATAGGGAGTTTGCCAGCCACCACTCCGATCACCACTGGTCCTGACACTAGGGCACAATCAAGAAAGACATTATGCAGCGGCACATTCATCGTGCGCATTCCAAAAGCCTCAATAACAACCCCTGCACCCAACTCTGAGTGGTGCGTAAAGGGCAGGACACCACTTTGAACAAAAGATTGGGATGCGCCAGTATCACGGAGAATTGTCACCGGCACTTTAGGACCTCCCTCTGTCAATGAAACAAACCCTTCACTCCTGAAAGGTGTGTAAAGGTCATCCACTCCTTTGCCATCTAGTGGAGACAGAACAACAGGGTTACGTACAGGTGTATTTATCAACATCACTGGTCTGGGTGGGTTAGACGGGCGCTTTTCTGGGTGCAAACGATAACAATTTCCCATCACATGTCCTGCACTCCCACAATCCTGGCACTTCCGGGCATCATCGCTTCCCCATGCCCCATTAAACTTACCACTACCCCCAGCACTGGACACCGTAGGTCTATTAGGAGTCAATTTCGGCCTCCCCACATCATGCACAGGATAATGCGGTCTCTCAAAAGACGTCCTGTGGGTCAAAACATACTCATCAGCCAGGACTGCCGCTGCCGAACAGGTCCTGACTTTCCTCTCATTCAAGTACATAGCAATATCCTCAGAGACGCCATATACCTTGAATTCCTCTAATAAGATTAGGTCCCTAAACTCCTCCACTGTGGTGACCTTTTCCGCTGCACACCACCGGTCAAAAAGCAACCGCTTTTCCCTCACAAACTCCACAAAAGACAGAGATTTGTTTCCTTAAATTGCGAAATTTCTGGCGGTAAGCCCCAGGGACCAATTCATAGGCTTTAAGGATAGCCTGTTTCACCAAAACATAATCCTTATTATTAGGATACATCGACGCATACACGATCTGTGCCTTACCGCGCAAAGCACTCTGCATGAGGATTGTCCATTTATCTGCTGGCCAGCCGCAACTGCCAGCTATGTCCTCAAATAATAAAAAAAAAACTATCGACATCCCTCTCCAAAAAAAACGGAACCATGCTTTTCTGCCTAGCCATGTCAAAACCCGGCTCCCTTTGCACATGTACAGCACCAGCACCACCTATATTACGCATCGCCATCTCCCGGTCATATGCTGCCTGGGCGCGTACCTCCTGTGCCACCTCAATAGTTTCCTGGGCCTGAGCAGCAGCTTCCTGGGCCTCACGTTCAGCTGCTCTGCCCTCACGCTCTGCCCTGGCTGCAGCTGCTCTCCTCATCTCACTAGCTTCAATAGCCTCCCGTTCTACGGCTTTGTCCTCATGGTCTGCCTTGTTAATAGCTGCAAGCTCACACGCTGTCCTAAGCTCCTCATCTCGCCCACGCGGTAGCTCAAAGCACTCTCCCTCCTCCTCCAGAGTTTTACCTGCAGCCACACCAAAAACATCCAGTGTATTCAGTTCCTCAATTAATTGACTTAACAAGTTCTCCTTCTTCTGGCCTGCATCGAGGTCTATTGAAAACCTAGTATTAACTCATCCTTTTTTTTTTTTTTTTTATATATATATTTTTATTTCATTTTTTGGAAGAAAAGGCAGGATATATAATGCACATACAATGCACATACAATGCACATAAAAACATACATTTAAATTATTTGCCAATTACATGCATTGGCTTGCCCCTTGCCTCATTTAAAATAAAAAACTCCTACCCCCTAACCCCTGCACCAACCACCATTGACAAAAAATAAATAATATAATAATAATAATAATAATAATAATAATAATAATAATAATAATAATAATAATAATAATAATAATAATAATAATAATAATAATAATAATAATAATAATAATAATAATAATAATAATAATAATAATAATAGTAACCCCCCCCCAACCCACCCCGTCATAGGCCTGAGAAGAAAATTAATTGAACAAAAATTTCAACAAACTAAAAGGAATTATACAGATATAATTAGTTATGTCCCGCTAGCTATATATTGAAGGTCCTAACTTGATAGAGAATATGGTTCCAGCTATCTATTGTTTGATATCTTGCCCCATTTAATCTAGCTGTAGAAAGCTCCATTGTTACAACATCAGCTAATAACTGTTTCCAGTGATTAAAGGGCAGAGTGTGGAGCTTGCCATCGCAGCGCCAACATTTTTTTTGCAGCAGTACTTCCTGCCAGCCAAAATCGTCTCTGAACAATACTTAAAGCTAAAGAATCATCATCATTAAGGAGAAGTAATTTGGGACAACAGGGAATATGTTTTTGTAATACTTTAGATAGATAATTAGTTATCTGTTCCCAGAAACTTTTAACTGTGGGGCATTCCCACATCATATGTGTAAAAGTACCAGTAGTATTTAGAGAACAAAGTGTACAGTTTGGTGACATAGCACGACTCATTCTATAAGCTTTCTGGGGGGTTAAATATGTTTTATGGACAAAATTGAAATGAATCTGCTGATGATTTGGGTTTCGTGATGCCATAGTAACATTTCCCCAAACTCTGGTCCAATTGATAGAGTGATGGTGTTCTAATCCCAATTCTGTGCTCCACGATTGGATAACAGGTATTAACGAAGTACATCTTTGTGATAGATCTTTATAAATTATAGAGTCTTGTCCTTTGGAGAGACCTGCAGTTTTTTTAGAGAAAGTAATTAACGGGTGAGTAGTTGGTTTGGTCCATGGAACTCCATAGGCTCGCATAGCCGAGCGGAGCTGTAAATATAAAAAAAAGGAGGTGCCAGGTAAGTTATATGACTCTTTCAGATCTGAGAATGTTCTTAGACCATTGTCCTCCATAACATCGCCAAGTACATGAATGCCACAGTTGGACCATGATTGAGCTACAAAACTGCGGCCTCCGCTAAGCAAAAACGGGTTATGAAATAAGGGAGTCTGTTCATGCCTGGGGTCCATACCTGGGGTCCATCCTAGAGGCTAATCTCTCCTGTGACAAAATGGCATCCAATGTAATAAAAAAAGTCAACCAACGAACTCGATTCTTGTACCGGATCTCCTCTCTGGTAAACAAGAACACCCTGAAGACTCTGGCAGGAGCACTCATTCAGGGGTACTACGACTATGCTTGCACCTCATGGTACCAAAGCACCTCAAAGGCGCTAAAAACAAAATTACAAACATCTCAAAACAAACTGGTCAGACTACTGCTTGACCTTACTCCTAGAACCCACCTCACCCCTGCCCACTTCGACAACCTAGGATGGCTTAGAGTAGACGACAGAGTACAACAACTTGCAATGGGCCTGGTCTACAAGATACACTACACGACCAAGGTACCCATGTACATGTCAAAATACTTCCCAAAGGTCAGTGAATACCACGATCACAACACCAGAGGGAGCTCCACAAATCATGTCAAACCCAGATTCGGCTCAAATAAGGGACTAAACACGTTTCGCAATTATGCCACATCAATGTGGAACGCCCTACCCAAAGCTGTAAAGGAATGTGGATCACTACCCACTTTCAAAACCTCTCTCAAGGGACACCTACGGGAGACTGCAATTCAACACTGGCCCCTGTAAATATCCTAACCCAATCATTCCAACCCCCTCCAATGTACAGTCATTTACCTAGTATGGTTTTGTCAATAGTTCAACGTACAATTGTGTTTGTTTGTACAGTGTCTCCTCCCCCCCCCCCTCAATGTACAGTGTTACTTGTTTATACAGTATGCCCCCCGCCCCCCCCCCCCCCCCAACCACCTCCAATGTAAATTACCCAGTATGGTTGTCAATATCCCAATGTACCCAACCCCCCCCACCCAACCTCCAATGTACAGTTTCTACGTCAAATGTATATACTCCCTTTTCTTGACTCCTTCTGTATCACAAACAGTACTGTATTTGCAAATCTGGTATGTCATAAATGTATAGATGTAGCAGTACTGACTATCTGTATGTCATGTATGTCATATATGTCTATATGAATTGAAAATGGGGGACCCTGATGGAAACAAGACAAACGTCTTTCTCAGGTCTGCATCCCCTTAACAATTGTATGTATTGAGCCGTACTGTATTGTACCCATTCTGCAATCTGTTAAATAAAGTTTTCATTCATTCATTCATTCATGCCACTTAGTATCCCAATTAAGTAACTTTTCATATTTGCGCCATAAAGATATGGCATGCGCTATTATCGGACCATAACGTAATCTACATTGCTTTAGTGAAATATCTGTAAAGACAATGTCTTGTAAACGAATCGGCGCCACAATATGTTTTTCAATATTAAGCCAGGGGGCCTCAGAATTTAAATTAAACCAACTCAACAGAGGACGAAATGAAAACGCTTGAAAATATAACTTAAAATTTGGCACAGTTAAACCACCAGATTGCCGCTCATTTTGTAAGGTAGTAAGTTTAACCCGAGCTCGCTTGCCTCGCCATATACATTTTGAGACTGCTCTATGTAAATTTTCCCAATGAGCAACAGGTGGGGCAATAGGAATCATGGAACTACAGAAGTTTACTCGAGGTAATATGTTCATTTTGATAATAGAGACTCTTCCGGAAAGGGAGACAGGTATATTACACCATCGATTGAGATCATTTATGATTGACCTAATGGTTCTATTGTAGTTTACGGACACAATTTTTTCAATTGAAGGAAATATATCAATACCAAGATATTTAAATTGTGTTACAACCGGGATCTCATGGTCAAGCACAGAGTTAGGAGTGGTTCTTAGGTACATTAGTGCTGTTTTGGTCCAGTTTATTTTATAACTTGAAATTGAACTGAATTTTTCAAAGATTTTCAGGAGGCTTGAGAGAGACTGAGATACATTCTCCATATATAACAAGATGTCATCCGCATAAAGCGAAATATGATGATCAGTAGAATTTACAGAGATTGGCTTAATGTTTTCTGATTGCCGTATAGCTTGGGCTAAAGGTTCAAGGGATAAAATAAACAAGCTTGCAGAGATCGGATCCCCTTGCCTACTTCCACGAGTGATTTTGAAAGGAGAACTAATATCTCCGGTTATGACACTGGCTGATGGATTAGAAAATATAATTTTTACCATATTTATAAAAATTTTACCTAGTCCCATATGTTTCAGTACAGCCCAAAAGTCTATGAATCTGTACTAATAGATAACCCACATTTGGTCTTTGTTGACGAGATGCCCAAAGTATGCACATAAGGGGAAAAAAGGCCCATATAACCCACCCCACCTTAAAAAAAAAAAAAAAAAATCTGTAAGAATTTTAAAAAACAGTACAAAAACTTCAAAAACAAAATAAAAAAAAACAAGAAAAAACAAAGGTGATTGGTGCCCCTCCCACGTAGATCCTCCCCACCCTGTATATCTAACACAGGGTTGTGACATAGCTGCAAAAGGAAGCGCATCTCCTCATGTCCCAGTGGGTGGCTGTGTGCTGGTCGGCTCTCTGTGCAATTGGAGTAAACAGTATTGATTAACAGGTGTCTAAGCAACTATTCAGTTGGAATATATCTTTATGACATTTGTCAAATTGATAAAAATAATGTTAAAAAAAAATAAAAAACTTTGTGTTTATCCAATTAATAAGTATCTTAGATAGCTTAACTATGTCCCTCTGCACAGAGATACCTCGCAGAACTACACCACCCAGATTAATCCTATGATGGACTATGCAGATGGTGGTTAAGATAAAAGAAAAAAAAAGAAAAGAATAACTGAAGAAAAAAAAATAACTATGAAGAGCAGCAGGTAAAAATAAAAGGAGTATTGGCCAAAAGTATGACAATTACTTTTACTTTGTTGGTATCACCATTAAATAATTGGTGTTCTTGAGTAAAAGTAAAAACAAATAAGAAACAGCAATAATAAATAGTACTGATAATATCGCCTAGTAGCATTTTATTTAACCATCAAAATATGGTGACTATGAATGTGTAATATTGTCTATCATCTGTTAAGTATTTTGTTATTGCAAGTGTTTATATACTAAACTATAGTACATTTAGTTTGAGGAGAATTTTAGTAATGGAAAAACAAATAATGAATCGAAAAAAACGTGAAGAAAACAAGTAATTAATAATAATAATAATAATAATAATAATAATAATAATAATAATAATAATAATAATAATAATAATAATAATAATAATAATAATAATAATAATAATAATAATAATAATAATAATAATAATAATAATAACAAAGAAGGTAGTAATTTACACACTAGACTCAATTATTATTTTTTTGCTGGAAAACTCAAATGACAAAACGATTAAATGTAAATATATATATACATACTATGCAAAGGAAGTAAACAAAAGAAAGGGGGAGAAAATAGAACATTATTAAGTAACCAATATTTAACACTAAACGAAATTCATAAAATAATAATCATTCATTTCAAAGGAGTGCTCAAGGGTAGAACTAAGTAATAAAAAAAATAAAAAAACGACTATAGAAAACCTTTATATGGAGCATAATTATGCAAGTGTGTTACCAACCTAATTATTATAAAAAACATTGAAACAAAAAAACTAAAAAAGCCCATTGAATTTCAGATACAAAATTATAAATAGTAAATATACCAAAAACCCTCCCCAAAACAAGAAATATTAATGACCTATAGTTATAGCACTAACGAAATTTTGTATGCCTAATAGTAATCATAAAAAAAAGAAAGAGAAAAAAAAAAGCTGAATAGCCAATAATAATAATTATGATGGAAATAAAAACCAAATATGTAGGCTATAAACTGTAGATGCCTCGAAAAAAGAGGGGATTTGCAATAAGGCCTATTAATAGTGAGCCATAAAGCACCAATAAGCTACTTTTTTAACACGACAAAAAAAATTGACAAAAAGCCTGTTTATATGTATATATAAACAGGAGAACTGCAAGCAAATAGCAAGTGGGGGGGAAAAAGAGAAAAAAAAATAAGGAACCCCACCTCATATAAGCAACAGAGAGGCTATTGGACAACATTTGAGAAAAATTAATTAAATAAAGAGTCCATTAGACCATGTCGGGTTTTCTGATATTACTTAATAGCCAATATCAGCGTGAGGTTACTCAGCAGGTTATAATAGACAATAGATCATTTTGATACCTGCTTTCTTGTAATGTCCTTGCTCCGATTAATAGATAATTCACCATTTGCTGCTCTAGACGTCTCCCTCCTGAGACGTCCCCTCTTCTCTCTCCTTGCTCTGAGAAGCATTATCCTCGTTGTCCTCCGCCTCAACATCCGTGGGCTTTATGTAGTTGTCAAAAAAGCCCTGAGCAAGCTCCGCCGTAGGAAACTTGTGTGTCACATCTTGGAAAGTTAGGATGAGTGTTGACGACGATGGGTTGATAAATCCACATCTGATATCAAGCCTTCGCAGCTCAGATCTCACCTCTTTAAATTCAGATCTTTGCTTTAGGATTTCGGGATTAACATCGGGAAAAATGCTGATCTTTGCCCCATTGTAGCTTATGGATTTTGATTCTGCTGCTTGTCGAACAATCTTTCTTTTGACCTCAAGACTGTATAGCCTCGCAATCATGCAACGAGGAGCATTCTTCACGGGGCCCGTGCGGTGCGCCACACACACGACTGGAGCGGGTCCAATAAAGTCATCTCCAAACATCTCATACAGGAGCTTGGTGGTATAGGCAGTGGGGTTGCCAGCTTCAACACCAGCAGAAAGCCCGAAAATTCTTATATTAAACTTTCGGCTGTGATTCTCGAGCTGTTCTGTCTTCTGTCGCAGACGTTTATTTTCTTCCATTATCGCATTCTGGCGACGCTCCAGCTCAGAGATTCTCACATCAGCTTCCACACTGGCCTGGTCGTGGTCATTCATTCTGTCAATACAGGAGCCCATCTGGGTCTTTAGCTTATCCAGACTTGTGTTAACTGAAGCCAATTTAATATCCAAGGCTGAAGTGATTTCTTCTCTAACAATTTCACGCATTACCGTAGCCATTTCAGCAGTGAAAGATTTACCGTGGCGCGTGCCTTGAGCCATGGTGAACAGCAACAGGTGCGCCTGTACGTGGCTCGTTAGACCAACAGGTGTAGTCAATCCAGATTGTGTCGTCTTGCGCTCTTACAAGCTTTGATAGTTCAAGTTCAACAAGGTATCACACAGCAAAATATAAAAGTCTTTCTCAGGACAAAGAGGTTATAATTAATTAGCAGCAAAAGTCCATCGGAATACTTATATTAGATTAATGGGAGCAGCCGGAGAGAAGCAACCAAACGTGTCACAGCATGCCACCGGAAACGGAAACCTCTTCCTCTTATTAACTCATCCTTTGAATTTTTTTTTACCTTAGCCATTGTTGGCTCTGCAACAAAATCATCAATGTCCAACGTCATTTTTACTATCCACAGTAAACGACAACAAATGAATACAACAATTAACTGTGCACCACAATAAGGGATATAGTTCAATATCCTAAACACAAGCAACTCACCCACCGTTCCTACGACCTGGGGTTCAAACTCCAATTTGCCCTGTATCCACAAAAAGGTTAGCACGTAATTAAATCACAGTGATTTAAGATACACGGCATAACATAGCACGCAATTAAACTCACAAGCAGTAGTTTAAAACACACGGCATCTCATGTCAGCACGCAAAACAAATCACACTGTATTTAAGACACACGGCATAACACATACTGGATCAAAAGGCCAAGCTCAATAATGCATACAGATCCTATACTAGAGAATCACTACTAACCACACACAGATCCTATACTAGATAATTACAGCAGACACTGCTACTGGACACTAGCTACAGGCCCCTGCTGAGATGAACCACCCACAAGACTAACCCTGTGGAGTCACATATATATATATAGACATTTATCCCAAAAATAACGGAACAAACGCTCTTCAGCAACACAAACAACGTGAGGCAAAACCTCCTGTGTTACACTCAAGCAACATCCAATAAACAAACTCAAACAAACAAATCCAAACAATTCAAACAGGTGCTCCTTACAATCTGATATGACTCACAAATAGCTTCTAAAACCTACACTGCAGTCAAAGAAGGACTGCTAGGCCCACCACATGTCTAATCTAACAAAAATACTTACATCAGGTCCTAACACACTAATTATATTCTCTGGCCCCCTAACCTACCTATACTGAAAGCTAATGCACTGTAGACCTAGCTTTCTTCAACCACACCTGCTACCAGCCAAAGATCATATCGACCATATACCCGTCAAGTATATTGTATAGTACAAGACAAGTATATGGTACTAATCCCTTCAATGACTGCCCCAGGGTTACGTGGTACACAGGAAGCTAAACACAGCCAGAAAACAATGAAAGTACCTACTTGTGGTGTCCACTAAACTAAATATTTAAACAGCATATAAGTGGTCAAATCAAATTATAAATTAAGAGCATACTCACCTGTTTGAAGACTGGCTAGAGCCCCCATGTTACAATCAAGCCTAAAGTATGGCTCGTGTAGGCCTTGAATGCAAAGTGGTGGACACAGGACAAGACAGGAGTTTATCAAAAATAACAATATTTATTGGAACAGCTATTTAAATGGACAAAAGGGTGAGAGCTGGGTGTACCAGACTGCAAAGGTCAATAACAAAACTAAGGCACATAGGCCAAAATAGAACAAACAGCAAAAATAGCAGCAGTGAGAGCAGATGAGACTCAGGTGAGCTGACATCTCTTGTGAAGTGGGAGACACTGCAGCCTGCACTCTGCTCTGCTTTGTAGGGCGTGGTGCCTCATCACCACACCTGTGTCAATTACAAGGACGGCCATTTTAATAACATGGAAAACAAAAACAGGAAGAAACAGTGTGTCAATCACAGACCACCAATTAGTGACAGCACACTTAAACACAATGTGAATATGCACCACAGACAGTAAGTATCCCTCCACCATGTGAAAGTAATACGTAACACTCATCAACAAGAAGTTTCTTCCCGTCTGCAGTGAGCCTCGTCAACAAGAACAGTTTCCTCTGCAGTGAGCCTCATCAACAAGAACAGTTTCTTCCCCTCTGCAGTGAGCCTCATCAACAAGAACAGTTTCTTCCCCTCTGCAGTGAGCCTCGTCAACAAGAACAGCTTCCTCTGCAGTGAGCCTCATCAACAAGAACAGTTTCTTCCCCTCTGCAGTGAGCCTCATCAACAAGAACAGCTTCTTCTGCAGTGAGCCTCATCAACAAGAACAGCTTCCTCTGCAGTGAGCCTCATCAACAAGAACAGCTTCCTCTGCAGTGAGCCTCATCAACAAGAACAGCTTCCTCTGCAGTGAGCCTCGTCAACAAGAACAGCTTCCTCTGCAGTGAGCCTCATCAACAAGAACAGTTTCTTCCCCTCTGCAGTGAGCCTCATCAACAAGAACAGCTTCCTCTGCAGTGAGCCTCATCAACAAGAACAGCTTCTACCTCTCTGCAGTGAGCCTCGTCAACAAGAACAGCTTCTTCTGCAGTGAGTCTCGTCAACAAGAACAGCTTCCTCTGCAGTGAGCCTCATCAACAAGAACAGCTTCCTCTGCAGTGAGCCTCATCAACAAGAACAGCTTCCTCTGAAGTGAGCCTCATCAACAAGGACAGCTTCCTATGCAGTGAGCCTCATCAACAAGAACAGCTTCCTCTGCAGTGAGCCTCGTCAACAAGAACAGCTTCCTCTGCAGTGAGCCTCATCAACAAGAACAGCTTCCTCTGCAGTGAGCCTCATCAACAAGGACAGCTTCCTATGCAGTGAGCCTCATCAACAAGAACAGCTTCTTCTGCAGTGAGCCTCATCAACAAGAACAGCTTCCTCTGCAGTGAGCCTCATCAACAAGGACAGCTTCCTATGCAGTGAGCCTCATCAACAAGAACAGCTTCCTCTGCAGTGAGCCTCGTCAACAAGAACAGCTTCCTCTGCAGTGAGCCTCATCAACAAGAACAGCTTCCTCTGCAGTGAGCCTCATCAACAAGAACAGTTTCTTCCCCTCTGCAGTGAGCCTCATCAACAAGAACAGCTTCTTCCCGTGAGCCTCATCAACAAGAACAGCTTCTTCCCCTCTGCAGTGAGCCTCATCAACAAGAACAGTTTCTTCCCCTCTGCAGTGAGCCTCATCAACAAGAACAGTTTCTTCCCCTCTGCAGTGAGCCTCGTCAACAAGAACAGTTTCTTCCCCTCTGCAGTGAGCCTCATCAACAAGAACAGCTTCTTCCCCTCTGCAGTGAGCCTCATCAACAAGAACAGCTTCCTCTGCAGTGAGCCTCGTCAACAAGAACAGTTTCTTCCCCTCTGCAGTGAGCCTCATCAACAAGAACAGTTTCCTCTGCAGTGAGCCTCATCAACAAGAACAGTTTCCTCCCCTCTGCAGTGAGCCTAATCAACAAGAACAGTTGCTTCCCCTCTGCAGTGAGCCTCGTCAACAAGAACAGCTTCCTCTGCAGTGAGCGTCATCAACAAGAACAGCTTCTTCCCCTCTGCAGTGAGCCTCATCAACAAGAACAGCTTCCTCTGCAGTGAGCCTCATCAACAAGAACAGCTTCTTCCCCTCTGCAGTGAGCCTCATCAACAAGAACAGCTTCTTCCCCTCTGCAGTGAGCCTTGTCAACAAGAACAGCTTCCTCTGCAGTGAGCCTCATCAACAAGAACAATTTCCTCTGCAGTGAGCCTCATCAACAAGAACAGTTTCTTCCCCTCTGCAGTGAGCCTCGTCAACAAGAACAGCTTCTTCTGCAGTGAGCCTCGTCAACAAGAACAGCTTCCTCTGCAGTGAGCCTCATCAACAAGAACAGTTTCTTCCCCTCTGCAGTAGGGATGCACGATAATTATCGGGCCGATATCAGCAATTATGACGTCATCCCGATAAACTCGATAACGTTATTGATAGCTCCGATAACATATAATACATTTTTTGGTTAAAAGAAATCCGGTGTGGGTGGATTTGGATGAAGGGCGCTTGTTTTTATTATAGCCTCCTCCCGTTTTGCCAGTACTGTGGTAAAACTGATAGCGTGTGGTTTAGGAACAGGGAGTTTTTCACAAATCCAGCGCTCCCTTTCTTGGCTGTGACGTAGTCACGTTACATTCGGAGACAGACAGTCGATCTGCCAATTACGTCCCACGGCTTGCACCCACCTATTCTTCTTACCACCAATCAGAAGCTCTCGTTCGTTTATTTACCTCCGGATTGTCAGCCATTACTCTACTTGGAGCTAACGTTATCTCCCCGCCAGCCAGTGATCCAACGAATGTGAAGGAATTATCCAACTACTGCTCCCCAGAACTGGAATATATAACCATCAAGTGTCGTCCTTTCTTCCTCCCGAGGGAGTTAACGGCGATCGTCCTGGTCGGAGTGTATATTCCACCGCAAGCCAACAACAACGCCGCGCTCTCCAGACTACACGACGAGGTAAATAATATACAAGCGACGAACGTTAACGCCGCCATTTTAGTACTGGGAGATTTCAATAGCGCCAATCTGAGAAAGGTATTGCCTGATTTCTACCAGCATGTGACTTGCAACACCAGAGGCGGTAACATCCTAGATCACTGTTACACGCAATTTAAAGGTGGCTACAAGGCTCATTCTGATAGTGGCTTTGGCAAGTCAGATCACGCATCCATTTTCCTTACACCAAAGTACAGACAAAGAATTAAAAGTACTCCCGTAGTCTCGCGAGAGGTGCAGAAATGGGATGTGACGTCAGAGGATACGATCCGGTCAGTGTTCCACAACACAGACTGGATTGTATTCCGCGACACAGATAACATTAATGCCTACACGGAGACAGTGCTGGACTATGTCTGTACTAGGGTGAAAGAAACAATCCCCACTACCAAAATGAAAGTTTACCCAAATCAAAAACCCTGGGTAGACAAATCCGTCCGTGAAGCTCTGAGAGAGCGCACCAAAGCATACAATGACGGCCTAGTGGCAGGCAACATGAATGACCACAAGGTGGCGCAACACAACGTAAGGAGGACAGTGTCAGAGGCCAAACGGCGCTACAGGGATAAAATTGAACTCCAGTTTGAACAAGCTGACTCTAGAGCTATGTGGCAGGGGCTCAAAACGATGACAGACTACAAAGGCGCCTCCCTCAAACTGAACAATGACATCTCCTTAGCAAACGACCTCAATACCTTCTATGCGAGGTTTGATGCTGGTAATAACAACACCAGCTCACAAGCCTCGGCAATGGGGGGGGGGGGGTCGGCTGCTGATGGAGGCGCAGTGTTCAGGGTAACAGAGCATGAGGTGAGGCGGACCTTTAAAAAAGTGAATATCAGGAAGGCAGCAGGTCCGGACGGCATCCCCGGCCGCGTCCTAAAAGTCTGTGCCGACCAACTGGCCCCAGTATTCACTGACATATTTAACCTGTCCTTAGAACAGGCTGTCATCCCCACCTGCCTGAAGAAGTCCACTATTATCCCTGTACCCAAAAAATCCAAGCCTGCTTGCCTCAACGACTACCGCCCTGTAGCTCTCACCTCCATAGCCATGAAGTGCTTTGAGAAGCTAGTAAAGGGCTACATCTGCTCCTCCCTCCCCATCAACATGGACCCCCTGCAATTTGCATACCGCCCCAACAGGTCCACGGAGGACGCCATATCCCATGTGCTGCACACAGCAGCATCACACCTGGACAAGAGGCAGGGGAACTATGTGAGAATGCTATTCATCGACTACAGCTCGGCATTCAATACCATAGTCCCCTCCATACTCATAGCCAAGCTCAGGGACCTGGGCTTGGGCTATGACCTCTGCCAGTGGGTCTTGGACTTCCTGACTGGCAGACCCCAGGTGGTGAGAGCAGGCAACTGCACCTCCTCATCCATCACCCTCAACATAGGGGCCCCCCAGGGCTGTGTTCTGAGTCCCCTCCTCTACTCCCTGTACACACACGACTGTGTGGCTCAGCGGAGTAGCAATACAATCGTCAAATTTGCTGACGACACAGTGGTGGTGGGCCTGATCTCTGCCAACGACGAGAGGGCCTACCTGGAAGAGGTCAAGGTCCTGGCGGGATGGTGCCAGGAAAACAGCCTCTCCCTGAACGTCAGCAAAACAAAGGAGATGATTGTGGACTTCAGGAGGTCGGGGGTCAAGGACTACAGCCCCCTCAGCATCGACGGGGCACCGGTTGAGAGAGTCAACAGCTTCAAGTACCTCGGAGCCCACATATCCGAGGACTTGAAATGGACCATACACATTAACAGTGTGGTGAAGAAGGCACGACAACGCCTCTACTTCCTCAGGCGCCTAAGGAAGTTCCAAGTCAGCCAGAAGATCCTTAAGAACTTCTACTCATGTACAATAGAGAGCATCTTGACCGGCAACATCACCTCCTGGTTTGGGAATAGCACTGCAAAAGACCAAAGCAGACTACAAAGAGTGACACGTTCAGCCGAACGCACAATTGGAGGGGGGCTCCCCACCCTCCAGAACATTTACAACAAGCGTTGCAAGGGGAAGGCTAAGAGAATTATTAAGGACTCGAGCCACCCGAACAACTGCCTCTTTGAACTGCTGCCGTCAGGCAAGCGACACAGGAGTCTCAAGGCGAGCACAGAAAGACTCAGAAGTAGCTTCTATCCCCAGGCCATCAGGCTGCTAAACGAACAATGAATGAACACTACACAACAACAACCACCAAACACACATAGCACACACATCCACACGCACACACTCACTTTAAACAAACACACTGTAGCACCCACTACACACACTTTATAGCACACACCCACTTTAAACAAACACACTGTAGCACCCACTCCCCACACTTTATATTTATGGATGAAGGATTGCACTACAACTCGTACACCTTACTGTAAATTGTACCTAAAATTGTACCTCATCCCATTTCTGCTTTGCACTAGATAGTACTGTACATTAGTACACTGCATAGTATTGTGTATTGTATATTATATGGTAACTCAGAACATTGTACATATGTCTATACCGAACAACTGTGACCTCATTCTTCTTCTAAATTCATGCTATATTATGTTATTATGTTATTTGATACTATCTTGTCTAGCACAGTCTCTGGAGCGTAACAGTAAGAAGCATTTTGTATGAAAGTATTCTGTACTTCTGTATGACAACTATTAAAGAACTTGAACTTGAGCCACATTGACAAGTACCAGCGCTTATACATTACTGGCAAATGTCTTGTTGCACTTGTGGCAACGAGCGTTGTCAGCAGTGATGCCAGTAACGCGTTACTAAGTAACGCGTTATTGTAATCTGATTACTTTTCCCCGAAAATAGTAATCTAACGCGTTAATCTTTAAAAGCCAGTAATCTGATTGCAGTTACTTGTCCAAGTGGCTGTGCATTACTATTTCGTTACTATCTCATCATAAATTCATAATGCAGGCGGAATGCAGTATTTTATTTAGTTTTCGACAGTAAAAAATACATTTTGAGCTGTTTTTCTTATTTGGGGGTGACGTTGTGTGGCAGTGAAAGGGTTAAATACAAGAATGTGTCCCGCGGCGTGACTGGACCCTCTGTCTGTGAGTGACTCTGCTTTGGTCCAATCACATTCCCCATCCACAGTCTGCGAATCAGAGGCAGAGTAGGGCGGGTCTTCACAGCACGTCATGTGACATATGCGCCAATCGTGTGACAGCAGGGCTCCGTCGTCCGGAGAATTCCACCCCAAAACGCTTGGCAAAAACGGAGGAAACAAAATACTGTCTACCGCTAAAAACAGCACATCCAATTGCATTGAAAGCATCTGGAATCACAACACTAGCCGACGCTTCGACTAGGTACAGGAGGGTTGATGGTGGCAGAGCAAAAGCTCTTATTTGCCAGATTTACAGTTAATTTACATGTTAAAGAGAGACTGATTGTATGTTTATAGAGAGACATTTATAAAAACAATTTAATGGTTACAGTTGATATAATTGAATAGTTCAGCCTGCATTTGTTAGATGTGATACACTGGTTTTGTAAAACCACTGGCTGGCTGCTCTAATGCTGTGAGCATCATAGACTGTTGCTTTACCATACTTGATGGTACAGAAGCTGAAGCACTAGTTTAACAATTTACGTTATGTGCAGAGAAACAAGTTAAAAACAATTTATGCACTTTCAATAAAGCGTTTAAAAAAAAAACTGTTGGGGGAACAACGACGACTTTGTAACCTAGTTACTTTCAAAGTAATCTGTGGCATCACTGGTTGTCAGCATCGACTTTAGTAAAATAGACCCAGACTTTTGAACATTTCGTTCTGTCCGCCATTATGAGAGCAGAGCGGTCTGTACTCGGCAGCGCAGCACCCGTGTCTGTGTGTGTGTGTGTGTGTGTGTGTGTGAGTGAGTGAGTGAGTGCGTGTGTGTGTGTGGGAGGGGAAGAGAGGAGAGAGCGCAGCAGGCAGAGAGCACAGAGCTCCCCGCGCAGGCAGAGACACAGGCAGGAGAGATATAGACAACTGCCAACAAGATTAGTTTGCGACGTTTAAATTCCTCAAAAAAAAACTCCATAATTTCTCGAGTACCGATAGCAGTACCGATGACGTCGGAGCTTATAAATACTCAAAAAGAAAAAATATATATATACAGTTAAAAAAAATATTATAATACAATAAATATCGGTTATCGGTATCGGCTTGAGGAGCATAAAGTTATCGGTATCGGTGTCAAAAAATCAATATCGTGCATCCCTACTCTGCAGTGAGCCTCATCAACAAGAACAGCTTCTTCTGCAGTGAGCCTCGTCAACAAGAACAGTTTCTTCCCCTCTGCAGTGAGCCTCATCAACAAGAACAGTTTCTTCCCCTCTGCAGTGAGCCTCATCAACAAGAACAGTTTCTTCCCCTCTGCAGTGAGCCTCGTCAACAAGAACAGTTTCTTCCCCTCTGCAGTGAGCCTCATCAACAAGAACAGTTTCTTCTGCAGTGAGCCTCGTCAACAAGAACAGTTTCTTCCCCTCTGCAGTGAGCCTCATCAACAAGAACAGTTTCTTCCCCTCTGCAGTGAGCCTCATCAACAAGAACAGTTTCTTCCCCTCTGCAGTGAGCCTCGTCAACAAGAACAGTTTCTTCCCCTCTGCAGTGAGCCTCGTCAACAAGAACAGTTTCTTCCCCTCTGCAGTGAGCCTCGTCAACAAGAACAGTTTCTTCCCCTCTGCAGTGAGCCTCGTCAACAAGAACAGTTTCTTCCCCTCTGCAGTGAGCCTCGTCAACAAGAACAGCTTCCTCTGCAGTGAGCCTCATCAACAAGAACAGTTTCTTCTGCAGTGAGCCTCGTCAACAAGAACAGTTTCTTCCCCTCTGCAGTGAGCCTCGTCAACAAGAACAGCTTCCTCTGCAGTGAGCCTCATCAACAAGAACAGTTTCTTCTGCAGTGAGCCTCGTCAACAAGAACAGTTTCTTCCCCTCTGCAGTGAGCTTCATCAACAAGAACAGCTTCCTCTGCAGTGAGCCTCATCAACAAGAACAGTTTCTTCCCCTCTGCAGTGAGCCTCATCAACAAGAACAGTTTCTTCTGCAGTGAGCCTCGTCAACAAGAACAGTTTCTTCCCCTCTGCAGTGAGCCTCATCAACAAGAACAGTTTCTTCCCTTCTGCAGTGAGCCTCATCAACAAGGCTCGGGAC
>NC_140167.1:199430483-199474736 GCF_963971535.1 Notolepis coatsorum | reverse complement strand
AAACTAAATTACTTTTATTTGCCTGTATTCTAATTACATGCAATGCTTTGGTCCAATATTAAAACGTCAAAGTAGAACTATTATGTACTTTCTCAGTCAGTGCTAAGTGCAGTCATCTTATGCAGCATCACTTTTCACATCAAAACAAAAGTGGAACTGTAATGTGGACTTTCTCATATTATTAACATTGACAAACATATTTACAATTAGCATTTTATAAAGTAGAACTGTAATGTGTACTTTCTCAGTCAGTGCTAAGTGCAGTCAGTGCTAAGTGCAGCATCACTTTTCACATCAGAACAAAAGTAGAACTGTAATGTGGACTTTCTCATATTATTAACATTGACAAACATATTTACAATTAGCATTTTATAAAGTAGAACTGTAATGTATACTTTCTCAGTCAGTGCTAAGTGCAGCATCACTTTTCACATCAAAACAAAAGTAGAACTGTAATGTGTACTTTCTCAGTCAGTGCTAAGTGCAGTCAGTGCTAAGTGCAGCATCATTCCCACATCAAAACAAAAGTAGAACTGTATGTGTACTTTCTCAGTCAGTGCTACGTGCAGCATCACTTTTCACATCAAAACAAAAGTAGAACTGTAATGTGGACTCTCAGGGTAAGATACAATTTTTTTTTTTTTTTTTTTTTTTTTTTTCATGGAAAGATCTACAGGGACAGTCTCAAAGATCGACCAGTCGATCAAGATCGACGGGTTGGTGACCACTGAGCTACAGTATACACAAGGTGCAGTATACACAAGGTACAGTATACACAAGGTACAGTATACACAAGGTGCAGTATACACAAGGTGGCAATATACACAAGGTGCAGTATACACAAGGTACAGTATACACAAGGTGCAGTATACACAAGCTACAGTATACACAAGGTGCAGTACACACAAGGTGCAGTATACACAAGGTGCAGTACACACAAGGTGCAGTACACACAAGGTGCAGTATACACAAGGTGCAGTATACACAAGGTGCAGTATACACAAGCTACAGTATACACAAGGTGCAGTATACACAAGGTGCAGTATACACAAGGTGCAGTACACACAAGGTGCAGTACACACAAGGTGCAGTATACACAAGGTGCAGTAATGACACACTGTCACTACGTAGCAGACTACAAAGAGTGACACGTTCAGCCGAACGCACAATTGGAGGGGGGCTTCCCACCCTCCAGAACATTTACAACAAGCGGTGCAAGGGAAGGCTAAGAGAATTATTAAGGACTCGAGCCACCCGAACAACTGCCTCTTTGAATTGCTGCGGTCAGGCAAGCGATACCGGAGTCTTAAGGCAAGCACAGAAAGACTCAGAAGAAGCTTCTATCCCCAGGCCATCAGGCTGCTAAACGAACAATAAACACTATGCAACAACCATCAAATGCACACAGCACACACACCCACACACTCACTCAAACAAACAACACACTGCAGCACCCACTCTCCACACTTTAGATCACACAAACACACTTTACACTTTATATTTATTGATAAAGGATTTGCACTACAACTCGTACACCTACTGTGAATTGTACCTAAATTGCACTCGTCCCATTTCTGGCCTTGCACTATATAGTATTGTATATTAGTACACTGCACAGTATTGTATATTGTATGGTAACTACGTCTATTCTGCATCGAACATTGTACATATGTCTAAACTGAACACTGTGACCTCATTTTTTTTTACTTCTAATTTTACTATGTTATTTTATTTCATACTTATCTTGTCTTGCACAGTCTCTGGAGCGTAACAGTAAGAAGCATTTTGTATAAAAGTATTCTGTACTTCTGTATGACAAATATTAAAGAAACTTGAACTACATTATAATGTACAGTATGCACCATGTTAATGACACACTGTCACTACATTATAATGTACAGTATGCACCATGTTACCGGGCAGCTGATATGATGCGCCTGGTATCAACTTGATTCATAAATGTGATTTGATTCATGAATGTAAAACGATCTTGGTCTTTCATCAAGACTGAGTTAGTGAAGTGTTCCAGCACCAACATCAGCAGTATGTTAACACTTTGGTTGCCTAAGGTTAAATTAATGATATACCATAGATTGCCAGCGCTATTTGTCTATGGAGAAAGTCCCCTTCTTTGCAGGGCTATAACTTTTTTAAATTCTATTGCTACATTGCCATTATTAGGGCCCATTCAAAGTCCTATATGTATTGTTCATTGTGTAGCAACGTTAAACTTTTTCATTCACATATTCATAGTAAAGTATGGTCTAATGTATAAGTATGTTTTCATCTCTTTCTGCAGCTTTCTCCAGAACGTGATATATAGCCCCAAATGCATTATATTGATGATGAAATACAGTTTGATGGCAATCAGCGCGATATAAAAAATTCCAACTAGACGTACTTCTAGAAGTTACTACACGTCATCTGATGTTGACCGGATGGGCGAGGGGGGCGTTTATAATTCCGTGGGCAGCGTTATACCAATCATCTAATGTGGGTCAAATGTTGATAATATCAGTTATTATCGAAGACGGTAACGTTACACGCTGAAACTCACCCCAGTCTCCGCGCGCCGTTGGGCGATCATCGTCGAGTAGAAATGTTATCATTATGGGATATATTATTACCCGGTCCATCTCCAGCTTGTATAATGGTATATACGTCCAAATCATGTTGTTTATCGAGTTATTGGCAATCGATCGCTATGTAGTGTGACGAGCTAGAGTGCCGGAACCTATACCGAGTGCCCGGAAGTAATATGGCCGACCAGCAAAACCTCTACTGCGCTTCCTGTTAAGCGGGTTGCGCCGATCGGCCACCAGATGGCGCTCCTGAACCGCCAGAGAGCTCAGTGGGTCCTGCTGGTGGATCTCAGGCCAGCGGAGGGACATTATGAATCCGATCGCAGATTTTTGAAATATTGATATAAGGACGCTGTACAGCGTCCCCCGGCAACTTTAGCATGGCCAGGAAAGACGTCTAAAGACGGTCCCGGCACTCAAAGTGTTAATGACAGACTCATGAAGTGTTCCAGCACCAACACCAAAATCAGCAACATGCCACTTGGGTAAACAAAACAGTCTCTCGCTAAATAAAGCACACGGGTCATTTGCATATCTGTTCATGAAGAAGAAGTTATTGATTTGGGCACAACGAGATGTCCGGACAGCTAGCCAGCCTTGTTGTCAAACACACCGTCAGACCATATTTACTGTTTGTCAACAATAGGCAACGTTATTGACCGAAAGGCTTGCTAGCATGAAGTTAGCTTGCAGGCTAGCATGAAGTTAGCTTGCAGGCTAGCATGAAGTTAGCTTGCAGGCTAGCTTGAAGTTAGCTTGCAGGCTAGCATGGAGTTAGCTTGCAGGCTAGCTTGAAGTTAGCTTGCAGGCTAGCATGAAGTTAGCTTGCAGGCTACCTTGAAGTTAGCTTGCAGGCTAGCATGAAGTTAGCTTGCAGGCTAGCATGAAGTTAGCTTGCAGGCTAGCTTGAAGTTAGCTTGCAGGCTAGCTTGAAGTTAGCTTGCAGGCTAGCATGGAGTTGCCCCCCCCCCCCCTCCCTCCCCCCCCCCCCCCCCCCCCCCCCCTCCCCTTCTCTCTGAGTGCCCGTCTCCTGGCGCTGACTAAGGTGATGGATGCCTCGGGGTCTTGCCAAGATTGTAGTGACTGCTCTACATGCACCTCCGAGGGCCTTGGATCAGTTATTCACCGCCGTCTGTCCGTGGTCCTGTCAACTGATTAACAGTATTAACAGACTGTTAACAGATTAACAGTCAACGCGGTTTCATTGCTGGGTTAAGTACTTCTATTCTATTCACATAATACACCTACTTCATATATCTACTCCATTCACATATATGCCTACCACTTGTATCTATTGCTATGTCCGCCTACTACAATCTCATGAGCTGTCTAACGCCTGTCCCGTCTCCCTGTCTCCCTATGACTTGCTGTCCTGGAGTGTTGACCGGAGTGTTGGACGTCCCGTGACGAAGGCCGGCAGGTTGCGACCCCCTCTGCGTGCCCCCCCTGTCTCCGGAGGTCTCGTAGTGGTGACCGGAGTGCCGGATGTCCCGCGATGATGTCGGGGAGTTCGCGACCCTCTCTGCGCCGCCCCCTATCTCCCTGTCTCCGGCTGTCCCTGAGCAACGACCGGAGTGTTAAATGTCCCTTGACTAAGACGGGGAGGACGTGACCCTCTTTGCGCCGCCCCTGTGCCTCAAATAGATTCGCTATCAGCTCTATCTTTAATCTTTCAAAATGTTCAGTTGCTATCGCTATTAGCTCTATCTTTAATTTTTCAAATTGTACAGTTGCTATTGCATGCACTCATGTGTGTTCCACTACACACATGAGTGCATGCTTACCAACTGTCCGTCTGCAACACTACTATCACCAACAACTAAGAAGGGAGATCCCCCCTTGAATGGCCCTTCTAAGGTTTCTCTCCTCCACACTGCCTGTGGAGCTTTTTTTCCCCATTGTTAGGTTTTAGTGAGTTTTTCCTTACCTTCGCGTGGGGTATGTCTGGGAGTGCTTGCATTCTTTCATTTATTTGTATTCATCTAAAAAATTTTGGACATTATGGTGTTCTTGTTCTGTTCTTGACTTATTGTTATGTTTTCTTCTTGACTTGTTTAAGAAGATCTGTACGGCCCATGGGGACATTAACGTGTGTTGTCGGGCCCTATAAATAAATTTGATTTGATTTGATTTGCAGGCTAGCATGGAGTTAGCTTGCAGGCTAGCTTGAAGTTAGCTTGCAGGCTAGCATGAAGTTAGCTTGCAGGCTAGCATGAAGTTAGTTTGCAGGCTAGCTTGAAGTTAGCTTGGAGGCTAGCATGAAGTTATCTTGCAGGCTAGCTTGAAGTTAGCTTGCAGGCTAGCTTGAAGTTAGCTTGCAGACTAGCATGAAGTTAGCTTGCAGGCTAGCATGGAGTTAGCTTGCAGGCTAGCTTGAAGTTAGCTTGCAGGCTAGCATGGAGTTAGCTTGCAGGCTAGCTTGAAGTTAGCTTGCAGGCTAGCATGAAGTTAGCTTGCAGGCTAGCATGAAGTTAGCTTGCAGGCTAGCTTGAAGTTAGCTTGCAGGCTAGCATGAAGTTAGCTTGCAGGCTAGCTTGAAGTTAGCTTGAAGGCTAGCCTGAAGTTAGCTTGCAGGCTAGCTTTCAAGTTAGCTTGCAGGCTAGCCTGAAGTTAGCTTGCAGGCTAGCATGGAGTTGGCTTGCAGGGGCTAGCATGAAGTTAGCTTGCAGGCTAGCATGGAGTTAGCTTGCAGGCTAGCATGGAGTTAGCTTGCAGGCTAGCATGAAGTTAGCTTGCAGTCTAGCTTGAAGTAGCTTGCAGACTAGCCTGAAGTTAGCTTGCAGGCTAGCTGAAGTTAGCTTGCATCAGTGGTAATGTATGTAACTTATGTAACGTTAGCTCAGGTCAGGGGTCAGGTCAGGGGTCAGGGGGGGTACCTGCGTCGGAGGTCCTCGGCCACGGCGGCCCTGCAGCTGAACAGGTAGGCCCTGAGGGACTGCAGGCGCTGCCGGAGGCGGAGCACGGCGCAGAGCGGCTCACAGTGGTCGTACAGACACGGGTTCAGCTGCTGCACGTCCAGCAGAGGCTCCTCCCACACGAACTCCAGGAACTCCTTTGCCTGCTTGGACACCTGAGAGGGGGGAGGTAACTACATCACTCAACCCTTTCACTGCCACACGACAGCCAGTTAACCCTTCCACTGTGACAATACACAGAAGGTTAGCCCTTTACCATCACACAACCGGACCGGCGATGCTCCATCATTACGGAGCTAATGATGCTAATGATGGAGCATCGCCGTCCGGTTGTGTGATGGTAAAGGGCTAACCTTCTGTCGTGTGGCAGTGAAAGGGTTATTGGAATCAACTCACACGATCACAACACAAATTAGAAACATATTATTTGGCCCTAAACAGACAGTATACTGTGGCAGACTACCTCAGCACAGTGACTGTAACTGATAAGAATCTAAGAAAGACTCTGACAAAGTACAGACTGAGTGACCATGGTTTGGCGATAGAGAAGGGCCGACACAGACAGACATGGCTGACCAGATAGGAGAGAGGGAGGGAGGGAGGAGAGCGAGCGAGCGAGCGAGCGAGCGAGCGAGCGAGCGAGAGAGAGAGAGAGAGAGAGAGAGAGAGAGAGAGAGAGAGAGAGAGAGAGAGAGAGAGAGAGAGAGAGAGAGAGAGAGAGAGAGAGAGAGAGAGAGAGAGAGAGAGAGAGAGAGAGAGGAGAGAGAGAGAGAGAGAGAGATGACCATGGTTTGGCGATAGAGAGGGGCAGACACAGACAGACCTGGCTGCCCAGAGAGGAGAGGTTGTGCTGTATTTGTGATGAGGGAGCCGTAGAGACAGAACTACATTTCCTAACACAATGTGAAAATTACAGAAATATTAGGGAGGAATTATTTCCAAAAAAAATTATAATTTCCCCAGAATTCCAAAGTATGACAGAAGTGCAGAAATTGCCATTCCTCCTGGGGGGGACAGAAAGAATGTGCAGTTTTAGCTGCAAAATATGTCAATTCATGTCACAAGAAAAGGGACAACCAGTAGGACACATGTACTGTATATATATACATCAGCGTTTCCGTTAGCCGGTAATTACCGGTATTTGACCGGCAAAATATGTTGAAGTCCGAATATTTAAATCTCTCCGGTCTTAATGTCCGGTGAAAATAATTCCTCTAAGCACAATTTTATTATTTGAATTGTATTAAAATCGGCTAAAATTAAATAGCCTATGCGATGAACGAAACAATAATTCCATTTTCAGTTTCATTGTTGCTTCACTCCAATAGGATGGCGCCGCTCAGATGTGAAACTTAATTTTTTTTTTTTTTGAGCCTGCACGCTCTGGCCACCATAACGACAAACAGGTATACGAGGAAGAGAGAGAGATGGCGGAAACAAGCTAAGCTAGTAAATATTTCACGAAACCAAGCACAAGCAGGTCTAATAATGACAACGAAGATGAATCTTCTGAACTTGAAGTCACAGAGACCGGCTGACGCTGATGCCGTGGTGGCTCCTCGCTGTTCCCCCCCCCGCTGTTCTCGCATGCAGGTACAAAACGGATAGGCACAACGAGAGACGGGGTGAGTGAGTGTTGACATTTTTTAATCATAATATGCAACTGTTGGTTGACTGCCGTGTCACATAGTAATGCATATTATTGATTATAACTAAATGTAGGCTATAACCTATAATGAAATTAACAAATGCGTTACGCGCACGTGGCTCGTCCTCTCTGCATGTGGCGACGAGCTAGCAAACGAGGCAATGTGATGATCAACTACAGTTTGCTGTGTGTGAAGTTGAACATTATGATATGTGTGACGTGTCTGATACAACGAGGTGAAGCGATGTCGACTCGAGATTAATTTGGGGGTGCGTGCGACAGCTGCTGCAGTGCAAGCCTGCGGGGCGGGAGCTTGATGCTGGTAGCGTATCGCACTAACTTGAGAGGCGAGAGATAGTAATTGATTCTGCAAATCAATTTCTCATTCTTCGCTTGATGTAATTAATACACATGTCCAATTATAACGGAATTCGTTAGCTCATAAAAATGTGATTATAATAGACTGCTGTTTAAAACTCTGACCGGAATTTCTTGAATATGTCCGGTGATAGAAATATTGCAGGACACCCAGACCGGCACGAATATGTTCTAACGGAAACGCTGATATACATGTACCATGTTTTACTCACCGCAACATCTCCTGTATTTACTTTCATTTCTTTGATCTTATATTGTTATGTTGTTCGTTGTTTATGTCACAATTGTGCTTTGGCAACATTTGTGAAAATTTCATGCCAATAAAGCTTTTGGAATTTAATTGAATTAAATTGAGAGAGGGGGAGAGGGAGAGAGGGGGGGGGGGGGGGAGAGGAAGAGAGCGAGGGGGGAGAGAGGGGGAGAGAGAGAGTAAGAGAGAGAGAGGGGGAGAGAGAGGGGGAGAGGGAGAGAGTGTGAGAGAGAGAAAAAACAACTCAGAGAGAGGGAGAGACAGAGAGCGCGAGAGAGAGAGAGGAGAGGGAGAGCGAGAGCGAGAGCGAGAGCGAGAGAGAGAGAATAGCTGTAAGGATGAACCTGGTGCTGGCTGGTGTATCAGTGCCTCTGACCTGGGTTAGGGTCATCAGTGCCTCTGACCTGGGTTAGGGTCATCAGTGCCTCTGACCTGGGTTAGGGTCATCAGTGCCTCTGACCTGGGTTAGGGTTAGGGTTAACTTCTGACCTGCTGCTGGCTGGTGTCCCAGTTGTGCAGCAGTCTGGCCGGGATCAGGAAGCTGCTGTCCTGCAGGCAGCCGGAGCAGTAATACCAGCCGCTGTAGCTGCACAGCTGGGCTTTACCCCGGGAGAGGCCTACTGCACGCTGACAACCTGGGGGGGGGGGGGGGGGGAGAAGGTGAGTGAAAGCTCGAGCCCACCAGACCAGAAAGCTTCTGGGACACATGCGACGGTTATTCCAATTCCTACGGCGATGTTCTACCGGGCAAAAAGTGAGGCTGCGGTTACATTATAGCCAAAACGATTAGTTTCATTTCGCTTTTCAGAACGCTGCGTAATGGCAGGCAAGTTAGACGTCGTTTTTGTCTCGTGAGCACCGAGTGATGTATGTGGGAGCAGGGAGGTGTATGTCATTTTGTCACCAGTGGTGGTGGGTGTGTCTGTCTGGAGGTGTGGGAAGAAGGGTAATTAATATCACCTGTGCCTGGGAACCATTCAGTGTTTGTTTGTTACAGAGAGAGGGTGAGGCAGGGTGCCTATATTTCTGTTGACCGCACTACGTTACTCAGTTTACCATCAACATCAATATACCAATATACATGTAGTACAATGCCAAAGCAGTAGGTGGCGATGTAGGTCAAACATGAAGGCCATTTTCAACCAATCAGAAAGGTTGAACGAGTCACTACACTTCCTGCTCAAAAACAACAAAGCCACCATCTTTAAATACCTCGCGTGTGCCATTTAGCAACATAGCATTTATTTTTCAGCAACAAACAAAGTGCAATAAACAAAAACGGATACGTTCACTGTGTTCTGCCTCATTTGTTGATGAAACAAAACCAACATCAACACAATTTACCACCAAGAGCGGAGAGTTTAGTCTCACAAAAATATCTCTGATGTTGTTAGCTACACGCTAATGTGATTGGCGTTTTCCATGTATATAGTTAGCATCGACGCTATCGTACATTAACACTTTCCGTGCCACACATGAGAATACTCTGGTTTATTAATAGGTGGTTGAAAGCCACTCACGAGATTTCTCGGAATTTATTTTTATTTATTTTTTTAGCGATCTGAAATCATATTGCATCACCCGAGCCTACCCGAGTATAGCCGAGCGGCGCCGGCGATCATTGTGGAAAAAAGCGCCCCCTGTCGTCTCCCAGATGACATAAGGGATTTTGGAATGGACTCAATGAAAATGAATGGGGAAAAAAATCCGGTACTCCACATTTTCCAGTCCACTGATGCAGCCGGGGTTATCAGAGTTCATTCTGGATCCTCTGAGCCCCGCGGATCATGGAGTTCTACTGTATCGCGTTGGATCTATACACTTATCGATTTTTTCGAATGGTGATCAGGAATTGGAATATACCAGTTGGATACCATCGGATGTCAGGTAAGGACTCTATGTTATCAGTGTTAGGATAATCAGAGTAAGTTTGATGAAGTTATAAGCTGTTTTGTGAAATGTCCTCTTTCGGTTTCACTGTAAAAGTCCAAGAGGAAATCAACGCGGCGATTATCCGTGCGCGGCCCGAATGTGCTTGCGTGCACGTATAATATTGATCATCTAGCGTTTATTTGAAAACGATTCATAAAAAGGCAGACGAATATCAACATTGTGAAATATTCCAGTAAAAGACGATTTTCATAGAATGCCCCAGAATGGGCTGTTTTTTATTTCAAAACGGGGGCTTTTCTAAATGCTCTGAAACGGAAATGACGCGATAAAAAAACAATCTGCCTTGACAGCACTGACTGGAAAATAGTCTTTGATAATGCGATGGGCAGATTAGACACATAGCCATAATTTAAAACATAGATTAGGCGATATTAACGTTAACATTGGCGCCGATGGTGGCATTCAGCGGGTAAAAAGGAAAACCCGGCGTGGCGCTCAAAGTGTTAACGTAGTAACGTTATCGCTAGTAGAATAAATGGATGAAAACGTTATTTAACAGATTGCAAAATGGGTACAATACAATACGGCTCAATACACACAATTGTTAAGGGGATGCAGACTGTTGTAGTTTGGACTGGGCTCCTTATAACAATAACTTGACAACACGTGAAATAACCGTGCGTGTGCACGGCACCACACCCTTACATTAGAGTTAGCCCTGCCACTGTGGATATAATTCACCTCTTGGTTTTGGGTTTAAACGGGGAAGATCAATGGAAAACAGTTGTAATGATCTAATTAATTATGGCAAAATTAAAAGCAAGTACAAAATCAATCTCTGACGGTGTCTGGGAGGAGGGAGTCAAATGGTTATCCATCTGCTCCGTCATAAAGCACATGAATAAGCAATCTGAGGAGGATGCAGCTGATATCCTGTATAGCCTCCCCATATGGCCGGTTGGTGTCGGGAGACAGCAAATTATATTAATTATAGCGCGATATTGCAAGTGACTCCCAGAAATAGTTCTGATGTTTGGACTAATGGACGGAGTCGAGGTCCAGCCAGGGGAGAATTTGGCGTCGGTGTCTACTGCGCATGGGCGTTGGGCATGAACGGCTCCGTATTTGGCTTGCGTCAATTACAAGGCACTGTTGTCGGGGAGTTTTCAAAATGAAAACACCCTTTGAGCGTTGCCGCTAGGAAAACGCGGTTTCCTGCCAAAACGGCGTTGCCCTTTAACTTGGACATGCAAACGAAATAATTCAAAAATGAAACGTTGTAAGTGTAACCATGGCCTGAGTGTACGGGTGGAGGAGGTCAGTGAGGTACTGAGTCTGCGTTATATGATATTATGTCGGACTGCTGTCGGACCGCGGTACGGGTCGTCTTGTCCATTTATTTTCTTCTGAGTGCTTTGTTTACATGTTTACATGAACAGCCAAAAAAAATGTCACCCGTAGGATCTATAATGATCAAATTAATTAATAAAAAAACGAACGTTCGAACATCCGTTCGAAAAACCCTGGCAAACTCCGAACCCTAAAAACACAGACACACGCACTGCCCACGCCCACACACACAGACACACAGACACACACTAAGGCTGAGCCCGAACGTTCGAACGTTCGAACGTTCGTTCGTTACGCTGACATTCGGACTTTAATTAATAGGTTCGAACGTTCGGTGAAAAAAAAATAAAGGATGCGCACGGGGTTGAGGTGATGTGAATGCGAGGCGCTCGGCTCAACCAGTATGGTCTGCCGGGCTGCAGCGGGATACTATTTCGCAACCAGAGCTCTATTGATTGACAGGCGATTCTGCCAATTACGTCACACCGCTTGCACCCGCCTCTGCTGTTACCACCAATCGGCAAGCCTCAACAGACTTACCGGGGAGCCGTAGTTAGCTCCCCGCCGAGGAAGTAATCGGTAACAAGGTTTCCGTAGGTGAACCTGCAGATTAGGATCATTAATGAATACCATCCTTTTTCGGCCACGGTCGCGCGAGCTTCATGGCGGGAGGTGGTTGCGTTGGAAACAACAGCAGGCGCACGGTGGACAGACCCGTCCGAGGTAGACGGTGGACGGGTCTGTTGAGCCGAGGCGTGCGCCTCTCCTCCCGGCTCCCCTCCCAGTCGACCAAGAGTGAATACCTGTTACGTGTAAGTTGTAACACTAACTATATAACGCTAATGCCACAAAACGAATGCATTTGTTTATCTAGCCCCTTACGTGACTGCAAGGGCTATTGTTTATCATACTTTGATTCAGTAGCTTGTTTATTTTCTTCTGAGTGAATGAATGAATGAATGAAAACTTTATTAACAGATTGCAGAATGGGTACAGTACAGTACAGCTCAATACATACAATTGTTAAGGGGATGCAGACCAGAGAAAGACTTTCGTCTTGTTTACATCAGGGTCCCCCATTTTCAATTCATCGTAAATTACTGTGCTTTGTTTGTTTGTTTGTTAATTACATGTTTACATGAACAGCCACCACTGTAAACAACATGTTTTTCACCAATAGACTATGCAATGCCGCCCTCCGTAGGATCTATAATAATACAATAAATAAAAAAAAATTATTAAAAAAAATGAAAAAAAAAATTTATTAAAAAAAAATGTATTAAAAAATTTAAAAAAACGAACGTTCGAACGTTCGTTCGATAAACCTGGCGAACGTTCGAACCCTAAAAACAGGGTTCGGGCTCAGCCTTAACACACACACAGACACACAGACACACACAGACAGCCCACGCCCACACACTCACACACACACACAGACACACGCACTGCCCACGCCCACACACTCACAGACTCACACAGACACAGACACACACACACGCACTGCCCACGCCCACAGACTCACACAGACACACACACACACAGACACACACACTGTCCACGCCCACAGACTCACAGACACACATGCACTGCCCACGCCCACAGACTCACACAGACACACACACGCACAGCCCACGCCCAGACTCACACGGACACACGCACAGACACACACAGACACACAGACACACGCACAGACACACACAATAATAACAACCACAGGCCTGAACTATAGATACTGTGTCATGTGGGCAGTACAGGCCTGAACTATAGATACTGTGTCATGTGGGCAGTACAGGCCTGAACTATAGATACTGTGTCATGTGGGCAGTACAGGCCTGAACTATAGATACTGTGTCATGTGGGCAGTACAGGCCTGAACTATAGATACTGTGTCATGTGGGCAGTACAGGCCTGAACTATAGATACTGTGTCATGTGGGCAGTACAGGCCTGAACTATAGATACTGTGTCATGTGGGCAGTACAGGCCTGAACTATAGATACTGTGTCATGTGGGCAGTACAGGCCTGAACTATAGATACTGTGTCATGTGGGCAGTACAGGCCTGAACTATAGATACTGTGTCATGTGGGCAGTACAGGCCTGAACTATAGATACTGTGTCATGTGGGCAGTACAGGCCTGAACTATAGATACTGTGTCATGTGGGCAGTACAGGCCTGAACTATAGATACTGTGTCATGTGGGCAGTACAGGCCTGAACTATAGATACTGTGTCATGTGGGCAGTACAGGCCTGAACTATAGATACTGTGTCATGTGGGCAGTACAGGCCTGAACTATAGATACTGTGTCATGTGGGCAGTACAGGCCTGAACTATAGATACTGTGTCATGTGGGCAGTACAGGCCTGAACTATAGATACTGTGTCATGTGGGCAGTACAGGCCTGAACTATAGATACTGTGTCATGTGGGCAGTACAGGCCTGAACTATAGATACTGTGTCATGTGGGCAGTACAGGCCTGAACTATAGATACTGTGTCATGTGGGCAGTACAGGCCTGAACTATAGATACTGTGTCATGTGGGCAGTACAGGCCTGAACTATAGATACTGTGTAGGGGTGCACCGATATATCGGTCGGGTATCGGTATCGGCCGATAAGTGCCTTGTTGACTGCTATCGGCCTATCGGCCGATAAGCTCAAATGTGCCGATAGCAGTCGCCGATAAATACCCATCAATTTGTGTAGCGTCAAAAGGCAAAAAAAAAAAGTTCACTCGCGACCTACCTGCACAACGCCCGCCGTCCCCCACACACAAGCTACTGCATCAAAGTTACTATTTATGATTAACAAGGCATTCGTTTTGTGGCATTAACGTTATATAGTTAGTGTAACTGAGGGGTACAATTCCCTGACTGTATTATATAAGTATGGTATCATTAAACCACTACTGTCTTATGTACATTACTACTGGCCATACAGTACACAGGTATATCAGATGAACACTTCCCACAATGACACGGTTCCACACAAAACTGGGTTATAATAATATTTATTAGCAGCAATGATAGTATATAACAATACTTTACGTAGGGTCGCGCTTATAAGGCGAAAGAATGTGCGTGAGTAAATCAATAACGTAAGTCCATTATCATATTACGCAGGAGATAATGAATACCACCTGTATCTTAGGAATTATATCTATGGTACACTAGTAAGGCAGCGGGAGATACTGGTAGGGTCCCTCCGGTTGTAGGCCAGCAAGGGGAGAGGATTTGTCGGTAGTAGAGTCTGGGTCAACGAAGAATAGGGAGACTCCAAGTACAGGAGACGGTGCAATAATCTCTTGATCCGCAGACGAATAACAGCTGTTCTCCGGCATGCAGCTCCGCATGGAAGAAAGCTAGCCAGCCTCAGGCTTCTGAGAGGCGGGCTCGACGTTGCTCCTCACAGGGTAAATCCCACACAATTGTGGGTGTAGACGATTCTCCACTCCATCAGTTACAGGACCAAAGCAAATATAATCCAGCCGAAATGGGCTATGTAGTCGTCGGGTAGGTTATCCAGTGTACATGTCCACACGGTCCTCGTCTAGGGCTCCTCGGGTGAAGGCGCCAGGGTAAGCTGCCCAGCCTGGATAAGCACACTAGCTGGTACGAGGAAACGTTGGTGATGCTGGTCACTGTAGAACGGTAGCCGGTACGATACACTATACATAAATAGACTATTACTGAATTAATAGAATAGGTCGAACTCGACGGTACAGCGTTAAACTCTGATACTTCAGTTATTAATTCGCACGCGGTCTCAATGCTCTATTTGGGGCCAAACAGGCCTTACTTCACCGCACGTTGTATCGTGGGTGAGGCTTCAACTTATTGGGTAACATACTTCTGTATTCACCTGCGCCGTATTTATACGTTAGGTGAACAAACTAGTACCAGCCCTATTCCTGTCTCGTATCCTTGCGCAGAGCCGTTCATGTCCAGGCATGTCTTTGGCGGTGACTTTGAACTAGACCTTGGGGGTATGGCAATGGCGCCTAAGGGACCGCTGTCCAATAGGAGAACGAAATATTATGGTCTGTACTAGGTAAAGGGATATTCCGTGTATATGTACAAGGAATACACAAGGGATATCAAACGATATACAAATATTATGCAATATATATCAATTAGTAAATATATATATTCGGTTTAATCTGATCCTTCGTAACAGCCGCCTCCTAATTAGTCCCACCTAATTAGATAAGCAGAGACAGATTAACCGCACTGTCCACTACTCAATGTCTGTTGTGAGGGTAGGGCAGTTCACAAAGTCAGGGGGTCATGGTCGTCATCAAGAGTGTCGGGGAGCCTTGGCAACTCTATCAGCCTCGCCACGGGCCGGGTGTATGTCCGCCCTTGGACGAGCACTTCTGCCGCTCTGACCTTTCCGTCGGCACCAGTGATCACTTTGCTTACGCGGCCGGCCGGCCACATAGCTCGGGGTAGTGACTGGTCGATAATCATGACGACTGTTCCTTCTGTCAAATTGTCTCTTTCTTTCACCCATTTCTGGCGGGTCTGTAGAGTAGATAGTGGAGGAGGAAACTGTTCCAAAACTTGTCAGCCAATACTTGACTGTACCTCCACATTCTTCGGCCGTTCGCTTCTTCAGGCCTGTACACTGTCTGTGGTAGCGCGGGGTCCAGCCGCGCCATCAAGAGAGTGTTGGGAGTGACTGGGTCGACATCTGCTACATCACTTGAGACGTAACCGAGGGGCTTTGAGTTCAATACTCCCTCGATCTCCGTGAGGACTGTCGTGAGGACTTCTTCCACCACGGTCTGGGCCCCAAGCACGGCGTACAGGGCTGTCTTTATTGAACGTACTTCTCGTTCCCAAGTTCCACCGAAGTGAGGTGCATTCGGGGGATTAAACTGGAAATCAATCTGATAGGGAGCGAGGTGGGTCTTAAGTTCTGGGCCCATAGCTTGGAAGCTTTCTCTCAGCTCTCTTTCTCCACCTCTGAAGTTTGTCCCGTGATCAGACAATAATATAGACGGTTTCCCTTTCCGCGATGTGAATCTCCGGAAGGCCATAAGGAATGAGTCTGTGCTCATGGTTGGAAGGAGTTCTATGTGTATCGCTTGGGTGGTCATGCATTTGAATACAATACCCCACCGCTTCTCAGTCCCTCTTCCTTTCTTTACATACAGCGGGCCGAAACAGTCCATACCGGTGGAGTGAAAAGGCTTGTTGCCGAGTCGGAGGCGACAGGGGGGTAGGTCAGCCATCCGGGGTATACTGGGCTGTGCTCGCCATTTACGACAGTCTAGACAAGTCCGCTGGAAGCGTCGTACTGCTTCTCTTCCTTGCAGTATCCAATAACGACGTCTGATCTCCGCGAAGACTCTCTCTGCCCCGGCGTGGTGCACGTCCTCGTCGTATTTCTTGATGATGAGCTCTGTGACCTTGTGTCGGCTGTTTAAGACTATCGGGTACTTGACGTCATCCGGTAAGTCGGGGGCTCTCCTCAGACGACCACCCACTCTGATGAGATTATGGGCGTCGCTCTCAGGGGCTAAGTGGAGCAGTCTGCTGTCTGACGGGACTGGCTTTGATCCCTGTAGACAGTCTAGCTCGTCGGGGAATGAGTCTCTCTGGGCTCGCTGTAGCAGAAGGAGTTCTGCTTCTTCGTAGTTAGCTGCAGTAATGTCAGTAGTGGGCTGAACCTCTGGGTGGTGCCACAGGAATGTCTTTAGCTGCGCACTCTCAAGGGTGAGGCAGTCGTCTATGTTGGGATCTGTGAGGACGAGTGTGTGTGTCAACCCACAGAACATAGATTTCTTCTTCTCTGCCTCCTCTTCACTCGCCTCCCGTGGGGTGGGTGTAGGCCACTCTTCTTCCGGGAGCTTGAGGAACTCGGGCCCGTCACTATATAGATTGTGGCGGGTGAGGTCATCCAGGGACATTCCCCGGGTGATGACGTCAGCTGGGTTGTGTTTTGTGTCCACATACCTCCAGCTTGCTGCTTCTGTTAAAGGGGAACTATTTTACTATTCCTAGCACTATTTGGGCAACTTTAAACAATTCCTGTCAGTCTATTGAAGACATCTGTACGTTTAAAAAAAAAAAAATGCATTGGTTTATATTTCTAATCAAGTACTCAAACCCATCATTTTTCAGCCACAAGAAATCAGGCTGTTATGGCCTGGCTCCGCCCATAAGCACTTTGAGTGACAGTCAGTCGAGAGAGAGAGAGAGAGAGAGGGGGTGTAGACAGACAGACAGACAGACACCCTATGTCTATACGTTGTGTTAGTTTGCTGCTGCTATGAGAGAGAGAGAGAGAGAGAGAGAGAGAGAGAGAGAGAGAGAGACAGACAGACAGACAGACAGACAGACAGACAGACAGACAGACAGACAGACAGACAGACACCCTATGTCTATACGTTGTGTTAGTTTGCTGCTGCTATGAGAGAGAGAGAGAGAGAGAGAGAGATAGAGAGAGATAGAGAGAGAGAGAGAGAGAGAGAGAGCGAGAGAGAGCGAGAGAGAGAGAGAGAGAGAGAGAGAGAGAGAGAGAGAGAGAGAGAGAGAGAGAGAGAGAGAAAAAAAAGTGTAAACACTCTGCGTGTCCTCCCGGGAGAGGGAGCCGGGAGGACACGCAGAGTGTTTACAGTTCTCTCTCTCTCGGTTCGGGAGCATGAGCTGTCTGTGGCGCAGCGCGGTGGTGGACTTGAGCCGGGAGGACACGCAGAGTGTTTACAGTTCTCTCTCTCTCGGTTCGGGAGCATGAGCTGTCTGTGGCGCAGCGCGGTGGTGGACTTCCTCGAGAGGGAGAGGGAGACGCAGAGCGTTTACAGTTCTCTGCTTCTCTCACTCGGCGGGCAGCTAGAGGGGGCGGGTGTTATTATGCAAATGCACCATATGACGTCCCATATAGGCAAATTTTCAGATGACTCACTTGAGGGAGGGACATTATTGTGAGGGGAGAATTGGAAGAATGCGCCAAATCGAGAATTAGAGACATAGATTCTATTACTATAAGTCCACATAGCTAGAAAATAACCCTAAACACAGGAAAAGGTCATTTATAAGATAGTTCCCCTTTAAATCTTGGATCTCTGTGATTCTGACTCCCACGAAGACCTTGTATCTACACGAATCGGACTGGATCCATGTGAGTACGGTCATGGAGTCTGACCACAGGATTGTTCTTTGCACCGGGATGGTGAGTTCACATTGGATTAACGTGGCGAGTTGCGCTCCTGCTAGGGCTGCGCAGAGCTCTAGACGCGGGATAGATTGTTGCTTGCAGGGGGCTATTCTTGAGCGAGCCAGGATGAAGGCAGTATGTATTTCTCCTCCCTCCTCTCGGGCACGCAAGTAGGCCACCGAACCGTAGGCTACTTCGGAGGCGTCGCTGAAGACGTGCAGGTCCATCTGGCACGTCTCCGGCCTCACTGCGGGTGGGAAGTAGCTGCGGCGTATGTTGACACCTGGGAGTGAGCTGAGTTCTGTCTCCCACTCTCTCCATGTGGAGGCAAGGTGTTCGGGTATGGGGTCGTCCCAGCCCTGGTCCTTGTCCCATAACGCTCTTACAATCATCTTTGCCCTGGTGGTGTAAGGTAGAATACATCCCAACGGGTCATATTGTCTGGCGAGTGTTCTGTATACACTCCGTCTTGTGGTCGGTAGTGAAGTCGACCTTCCCTGCTCCTTGGTCAGGGGTGTGTGTTTATAATGGAGCGAGTCCGTTTTGAAGCGCCAGACTAGTCCTAGTGTCATTTCTTGGGCTTCTCCTGGGATGGTCGCCATCCAGGTCTCGCTGCTTGCTGCCTTGTCCTCTGGGGAGAGGCTGCGCAATACTTGAGGGTCGGTGCTGGCCCACTGCCGGAGATCAAAGCCGCCTTTGATCAGGGAGGCGCGGAGCTTGAGTAGGAGGGCCTCGGCTTCTTCTGGCGTCGAGACGCTTTGCAGACAGTTGTCCACGTAGAAACTATTTCCTACACTTTGTCGGACCTCTTCATCAGCTGCTGGGTCCTCTGCGACGTGTTTTTGCAGTGCAAACGTAGCACAGCATGGGCTGCATGTGGTTCCGAAAGGGAGGACTTCCCATTGATAGATGGATGGTTGCTCATCACCGATCCTCTCTCACCACAGTACTGACAAAACGGGAGGAGCCTACAGTCAAAACAAACGCACTTCATTAATTCCAATTCACCCACACCGCATTTTTTTTTACCAAAAAATATATTATATTATCGGAGCTATTAATAACGTTATCGGGTTTATCGGCCCGATAATTATCGTGCATCCCTAGTAAATACGCTGATGTTATTGAACGTGTAACTATATAACGTTAATGCCACAAAACGAATGCATTTGTTAATCATAAGTAGTAACTGATGCAGTAGTGTGTGTGTGGGGCGGCGTTGTTCAAAAGTTTGAACCAGATTGACGCGACACAATCCTCTTGGGCAAAACATCACGATATCCACGATACGTTTAAAAAGTGTATCGTTAATGAACTGTACCCGATATTTATATCGCCCAGCCCTAGTTGATGGTAGGGATGAACCAATCAGGGGGAGGTTAATGGTAGGGATGGGCATCTACACGGTGTAGTGTATCGAGAGGGGACCCTATTAACTGTTACACCGCTGAACGGCATGCTGGGTACAACTTGCTGGCTAGCCAGGTAGCATGACAGTCTGTTAACAGCTGGGAGAACAGATAGATAACAGAAAGAAAGAAAGAAAGAAAGAAAGAAAGAAAGAAAGAAAGAAAGAAAGAAAGAAAGAAAGAAAGAAAGAAAGAAAGAAAGAAAGAAAGAAAGAAAGAAAGAAAGAAAGAAAGAAAGAAAGAAAGAAAGAAAGAAAGAAAGAAAGAAAGAAAGAAAGAAAAGAAAGAAAAGAAAGAAAAGAAAGAAAGAAAGAAAGAAAGAAAGAAAGCAAGACCGGAGATGTTACATGGTAGCAACGTTTTGTATGTTTGCCATGTTGTTTCACTAAGTTCACACATTTCAAGCATCAGTGATGTAACGTTCAGAATTAATGCTTTTGTTCCCGGAAACACGCTAACCTGGTCCACTAGCGTTAGCTGTTAACAATGACAGCAGCCAGCTAGCTCGCTTGTTGGATTATCTCACGTTCGCTATTGAGTAAAATCAAAACCATATGTTAACGTGGAAGCTCAGACATTTCAAGCCCAGCAATGTATCTTTTGGAATTAATGATTTTGTTCCTGGAAATAACGTTAGCCTGCTGCCGTGAATATCTAGCTGTTAGCAAAGACAGCAGCTAGCTAGCTCTCCGGTTTGTTTGACAGCTAGCTAGCTCTCTTGTTTGATTGACAGCTAGCTAGCTCTCCTGTTTGTTTGACAGCTAGCTAGCTCTCCTGTTTGTTTGACAGCTAGCTAGCTCTCCTGTTTGTTTGACAGCTAGCTAGCTCTCTTGTTTGATTGACAGCTAGCTAGCTCTCTTGTTTGATTGACAGCTAGCTAGCTCTCTTGTTTGATTGACAGCTAGCTAGCTCTCCTGTTTGTTTGACAGCTAGCTAGCTCTCTTGTTTGTTTGACAGCTAGCTAGCTCTCTTGTTTGATTGACAGCTAGCTAGCTCTCTTGTTTGATTGACAGCTAGCTAGCTCTCTTGTTTGATTGACAGCTAGCTAGCTCTCTTGTTTGATTGACAGCTAGCTAGCTCTCCTGTTTGTTTGACAGCTAGCTAGCTCTCCTGTTTGTTTGACAGCTAGCTAGCTCTCTTGTTTGATTGACAGCTAGCTAGCTCTCTTGTTTGATTGACAGCTAGCTAGCTCTCTTGTTTGATTGACAGCTAGCTAGCTCTCCTGTTTGTTTGACAGCTAGCTAGCTCTCTTGTTTGTTTGACAGCTAGCTAGCTCTCTTGTTTGTTTGACAGCTAGCTAGCTCTCCTGTTAGTTTGACAGCTAGCAAGCTCTCTTGTTTGATTGACAGCTAGCTAGCTCTCCGTAAAAACAAATTCATATATTAACGTGTGTGTGTGGGGGGCGGGGGGGGGGGGTTCGATTAGTATTCTAATAGTTCTCAGAGACTATCGAACAGTAATTTTGTGAGTTTTGCCTTGGGAGCTGTTAGTGTGAGTTGTGTTGTGGAATAATAGATAAATCATCCCGGACGAGCCCCCATATTGTCGTGGAATAATAGATAAATGTGAGTAGCAAGTAACAATTTCTGAGTCCAAAGTTGAATAAAAATGAGATAGCTTTATTTCCTCATATGGCCACACAAGGAAAATGCTCAGTTCACCATCAGAAAAACGTGGTAACAAAATGTCTGACCGAGAAGTGAGAACGAGGTCTCATTAAACATACAATTAATACATGAAAGATTACGTAGGAGAATGGAAAATAACAAGGAAAGGACAAGATGGTGGTTAGAATAATCAATACTACGACTATGTTATGGCTATCCTGGAAGGAAAACAGAGCAGTTCCCACAAGCTATGTTATGGCTCTGAAGAAACACATCGTGTGACCCACAGCATATGGCCTCTGATAGAATACTTATTGTAATACAGCCTGTATAATGACATGAACATATTTCTACCACACTTGTTAGTGTGAGTTGTTAGTGTGAGTTGTTAGTGTCTATTTACGATTGCTTGTTGTTTGAGTAGGAGGACCTGGACTAACATCTGGGAGGACCTGGACCTGGACTAACATCTGGGAGGACCTGGCGGACGTGTGCGTGCGTGTGCGTGTGTGTGTGTGTGTGTGTGTGACTGGCCAGATCTCAATGACCTCTGCAACCAGACTGGAGTTCAGCTAAAATGGACAAGACCCATCAACACACAGACTGAAGTCCCTGTCTCTGATGAACTGATCACAGACCCCTGTGTGGTTGTGAAGACCAACATCACAACACCGCAGGAAGAGACTGTCGAACTGCACAGAGACTCTGCAAGGAGGGTTCTGCTTAGCATGAAGCAGTCTGAGATCAGGCAGCACTGGTGTGGACTCAGACTACAGGGAAAGCTAGCTTGTTTGGAGTTTGCTGACCACTCAGTCTCACACTCAGTGTATAAGAACGTCACTGTTGGTGAGGATGTTTTAAAATTTACCATCAAAGCAAGACTGCAGGTATTACCCACTCAATACAATCTGTCCACTTGGTATCCTCAAACTCACAGTCCATTCTGTTTAAACCATCAGGATTCACAACACCTAGAATCCATTGCACACATAACAAACGGATGTAATGCATACAAACACCTGTACATCGCTCGTCATGACCGTATTGTGGACATTGTGTCTGATGCGGTACGGAACATATCACCATCTAGTGCAGCAATGTACAAACATGCCAGAGTGAAACCAGAGTGGTTTGGCCTTACCAACGATGTTTTTGCTAACATACCAAATACACCGGACGTTGTTTTTGTTGACACCAACCACGGAGAGGTGCTGGTCATAGAAGTAGGCTGTACCTTTGATCTGTACATGGACCAAGCCTTCCGGGACAAGTATTAGGGATGCACCGATATGAAAATTTGCCACCGATACCGATTGTTCAACTAACACAATCGGCCGATACCGATATTTGTGGCAAAAAAATTATATTTGTAATTTTTTTTTATTTCATTTTTTTATATATATATTTGTTTGTAATTATTATAATTTTTTTAATGAAACTACTGTATATTTGTATGTGTATGTTTGTATTTGTAGGCCTATTTACTTACTTAAAAAAAGGAAACATCAAGAAATATGTTTATGGTATTAATTCCACCATGCCATGTAGCACTATCCCTCTCCCAGTATGGTCTGGCGGCCTGCAGCTGGATACTATTGTCTCAACCAGAGCTCTCAACCAATGCAATAGAACTATTTGGATTGACAGTCGATTCGGCCAATTACATCATACCGCTAGCACCCACCTCCTGCTGTTCTTACCACCAATCGGCAAGCGTTTATTCATTTTCTACTTCCGGGGATGCCGCCATTGATCTGCTTGCCAGAACCACAGTTACCACAACAAGCTTACCGTAGCTAATACGTTAGCTGCCCGCCGACCAGCGCTCCACAAGATGACCAAACGAGACATAATGATTTTACTGCAACAAATGTTATAATAAAACAAAGCCTTTCTATACATTTGTCTGATTGAAAACTTTATTAACAGATTGCAGAATGGATTGGGTACAACTCTCAGGGCTCTATGAGCAACGGAAGGAACTGAGCTAGTAGTTCGGGTAAATACTATGCAGATACTTTCTTAAATGCCATCTTCCCGAGAGAGGGGTGTTGACGGGGAGCTGTGATGGGTTCGCTTGGTTGTGTTATTAGCATTGAACAGCTAACCGAAAGCTAGCGTTAACTAACGTTAAAGGTTTAGCCATAACGTTACCTTGGCTAAAGTTGGGGCTATTCATAATCCAGCAATAATGGCTGCAGACCTGCAAGCAAAGTACAGCAAGTTGGCAAAGGAGTATTCCAACGTAAATCACATTTTCACCAGTAACGTTAGTCTTTCCATCCACCGGTAGCTCATGCTAGCTAACCTAGCTCACGTTAGCGTCGTCACTGAGCGACCACCTCGCGTACACAATTAATGACATGTTGCGGACAGCCATATCGGTGACAATGTTTAGCTTTTAGTGCCAAATGATAAGAGTCTGAAGCGGAGTCTCAAAAGAGAATGTTGAATATTTAGTAGTAACTTTGATGCAGTAGCTTGTGTGTGTGTGTGGGGGACAGTGGACTGAACTTATCGGCTACTGCCATCGGCACATTCAAGCTTATCGGCCGATACCGATACCCGACCGATACATCGGTGCACCCCTATTAACAAGTATATCAAATACCAACCACTGCTCAGTGTGATGGCTGACCTTGGGTATAGGTGTAGATATAGCGTACTTGTGTTCGGAAGTCTTGGCCATGTACACAAATGCACCATGACCGGTCTGAGAATTGCTGCAATGTCTAAAAGAAAAGCCAAACAAATTGCCAAATATTGCTGTCTCAGCTATTATTGGCAGCTTAGCCGCGTGGAGAAGGAGGTGCTATGTGTCCCTTAAGTGTTCAGTGCTGCTTGGCCCCGATACATTTGATTCCCTGTTTATGTAATATAATTTGTGGAACCAAATAAAGTATTAAAATGTGTGTGTGTGTGTGTGGTTGGGTGTGTGTGTGTGTGTGTGTGTGTGTGTGTGTGTGTGTGTGTGGTTGGGTGTGTGTGTGTGTGTGTGTGGTTGGGTGTGTGTGTGTGTGTGTGGTGTGTGTGTGTGTGTGTGTGTGTGTGTGTGTGTGTGTGTGTGTGTGTGTGTGTGTGTGTGTGTGTGTGTGTGTGTAGTTGGGGGGGGGGGGGGGTTGAGGGGAGGGGCTATTATAACAGCGAAGACAAGAGAGGCCCCCACTTTGATGTGTCTCATTCACACCAACATTTAAATGAAAATGTTCTGCATGTATGGAGAGCAGCGTGAGAGAGGTGTGTGTGTGTGTGTGCGTGTGCGTGTGCGTGTGTGTGTGCGTGGCACTGTCCACCTTTTGATGTGAACCCATCTCCAACCTTCTCCACTGCCCCCCACACACACACGCGCACACACACACACGCAAGTTCATGAGACAAAGATCTGTCCCCTCAGGCAGGGGGGGGGGGACCAGGGCAGCCTGAGAATCTACTCTGCCCGATGACAGGGTTCAAGCGAACGCTCGCGCGCACGTGCGCTCGCTCGGGGTCGGGGGGCGTGGGCTTCAAACGAACGCGACACTGAGCCCCTTCCTTCAGAAGGAGGGAGAGAACACACAGAACACACCTCACCAGGTAATTAGTTGAATACATGTTGCCGGTTTAAAAAAACATTTTGATCCCTAAATGACCAATCGGTGGACAGGGACAGACAAAGCCCCCGCCCCCTCCCTCCCCGCTATAGAAATGAAACGAGGCGAGTTCAAAGAGACATCACAGGAAACCCCGTTCTGAGCGCGAGAGCTGGAGGTCGGGGCCCCCTGTATGTATAGGAGGTAGAGCAGTCGTCTGGTAATCCGGAGGTTCCCGGTTAGATTCCCGCTCCTCCCGTGGTCCTTGCACGGTCGCCTCCGCCGTGTGAGTGAGTGAGTGAGTGAGTGAGTGAGTGAGTGAGTGAGTGAGTGAGTGAGTGAGTGAGTGAGTGAGTGAGTGAGTGAGTGAGTGAGTGAGTGAGTGAGTGAGTGAGTGAGTGGATATTTATTTGTATAACAACATAAAACAAAAACAAGAGATTGTCAGGGAGGTAGGTGTCTAATATTTATCTTTCTATCTTTCTTTCTACTGATTATGGCTATTTTATAAGATAGGTTATTATGTTACTTCATTAGATTAGATTCAAATGTATTGTCATTATACAGCACAAGTACAGGACAACGAAAATAAGTTTGGCATCCAACCAGAGTGCAAATCTAACAGTAAAGTGCAATAGTAATATACAATGTACAGGTGATTAAACTGGGTATAAAATAAAATATATAAATTAGTACTACTGGGTGTAAAACAGTATGGTAGTAGTCATACTGGCCAGCAGCATAACTAGTAAGAGTAGGTAAGAGATATGTACAGATATAGATATAGTATCTACAGATATAGATATAGTATCTACAGATATCTAAAAAGGATTATGTGCAGGTATGTACAGACAGGTGGATATATATATGGTATATATACAGCATTAATGTACTACCATACAGCGTTATATGCAGGTGTATAAGTAGGTATATAGGAGGATTATATGCAGACAGATATGGATATGTATATATATGTGGTAAATATTTAATGTTGATGGGGTTGATGTTGAGGTCCTTGGTTTCCACGAGGTCACCACGTTTGGAGATGTATTGTTCAACAGAGACTAGTGTTGTCACGATACTGAAATTTCAAACTTCGATAGGATACCTTGAAAAGTATCGATATTCGATACCATTTTCGATACCACAGGGAAAAAGGTTAAATCTCAAAATGTAAAAAAATAAATAAATAAATAAAAGAAAATTATATAAATTTTGCTTTTGTTGCTGGTTGATTCTCCTCAGCTTCTCTCTGGTACTATAAGAGAAGATAAATATAACCAGTGTTGGGAAAGTTCACTTTCTACATGAACTAGTTCAGTTCACAGTTCACAAATTTTAAAATGAACTAGTTCAGTTCATAGTTCAAATTTCAAAAATGTTAACTAAAGTTCATGGTTTCAAAAATGAACAAATTTATAGTTTATAGTTCTTTTTTCAATACGTTGCTGCGAGCTATTATTTTTCAAATGTATTGCCACAACCCATAATAGAACCACAGAATACTGGCATTTCCATAACGCTTTGCTGCCCCCCATTCAGTCCACACTAGTAGCAGCTGCAGCTTTCATCTCTACAGTATATTTTCGAAAACATGAGGAAAAACGTGCTTCTTGAATGGTCTTTAAGTATAATAATCTCACTCACCTGCACACCTGAAGCCCTGGGCCGTCAGCCCCTTCTCCACAGCCAGACAGGTGAGGATGCTGAGGAAGCTGCTGGTGACCGACTGCCGCTTGGCTCTCTGCGCCTCCCTCTGCCTCCTCTCCCGGGCCGGCCGGCAGCGCAGCAGCACCTCCTGGGGCCCCGCGGCCTCCCCCGCCCCCCGGCCGGGCCTCTGAGCGCCCACCGCCCTGCGCAGGGCCTCCACCCAGTCCTGGGCCTTGAGTGGACTCTCGGCCCGCAGGCGGAGCACCTCGCCGGGGAAGACGGCCTGGAAGCGCGGGTCCCGGGGGTCGGCGGGCCCTCCTGCGCTCTCGGGCTCCTGGTCGCGCCGCACGGCCAGGCAGGAGGCCAGCGGGAGGCGCAGCACGGCCTCGCTCACCGGGCCGCGCCCCTCCGTGGGGAAGGCCTGCAGGGCGGAGCGGCTGAGCACGAAGGTGAAGGCGCGCCACTCGCCCTCCGTCAGCCGGTGGAGCAGGCCGGCGTGCAGGACGTCCGGGCAGCGCTTGGTGAACAGGGGCAGGGCGGTGGGCCGGGCCGGGGGGGGCGGGGGCTCGTCTGGGCCGGGGGGCGAGGAGGGGGGCGAGGCGGGGGGGAGCCGGGACCTGCCGCGTGGCTGCACCGCGGGCCTGGCCGCCAGAACCCGCTCCCACAGCAGCCTCCGCCACTCCAGCGCCTCCCACTGGCAGGCCGCGCGCAGCTGCAGACGCTGGGTGCTGTTGAAGAAGAGGGCCTGGAGGGTGCGCGCGTCGCCCGGCTGGGCGGGCGGGGTCAGGGTGACGCTCTGGCAGTGGGACAGGGAGTAGGCGGTGGCCAGTTGCCGGTTGGCGCTGCTGTCCAGGGTGTAGAGGCGGAGCTCGCAGGGGGTCAGCTCCACGTGGCACGGGGTCCAGCGCCCCCTGGTGGTCTCCCGCTGCTCCATGGAGCCCTGCTTCACCACACTGCTGCTGCTGCTGCTGCCTTTATCTGCTGGGGGGGAGAGAGAGAGAGAGAGAGAGGGGGGAGGGGGGGAAGAGAGAGAGAGGGAGGGGGGAGGGGGGAAGAGAGAGAGAGAGAGGGGAGAGAGAGGGGGGAGAGAGAGAGGGGGGAGGGGAGAGGGGAGGAGAGAGAGGAGGGGGAGAGAGAGGGGGGGGAGAGAGAGGGCTTCAAATTTGGAATGATCAATTTGAAACACTTATAATTCTACACTACAACCACTTTTTATACTCCAAAAAAGGGCCATAAGGATAGTTCACATTGCAGATTATCGTGATCACACAAACATATTATTTTTAAAGTCAAAAACATTAAAGTTAAATGATCTTGTGGAATTTAAAACGGCACAATTAATGTATAAAGCAAAAGGCCATGTACTTCAGGAAACATTCAAGAACTGTTCTTTGATAGGGAGGGGGGTTATAATATGAGGGGAGAACTCAATTTAAAAATTCGAAATGTACGCACTACCATGAGAAGACACTGTATCTCGATATGTGGAGTGAAACTGTGGAACAGTCTAAATGTGGTGCTAAAGCAATGTCCAAACAAGAGACAATTCAAACTGATGTATAAGGAAATTATGTTCACGAGGTACAGGGATGAAGAAGGGACTTGATATTCACGGTTGTTTACAATTTTATTTTATTTCTTTCATGTTTTACATATATCGTTTTTTTTTGCATATATATATATAAAAGATTTATGTTTTAAATTAGTACACTCATTTGAGTAGTGGAAAAGGGGTAGGATTAAATAAGTGTATACTTCTTCCTACTCATTTTCGAACATGTAAATTGTTTTGCTTTTGTTTAGTTATTATTTTGTTTGAGTTATGTTTTGATTTTGTTTAGTTATTTATTTTGTTTGTATTCATTTACATGTTCGAAATAAAGATTTCAAATAAAAAATAAAATCAAAATTGACCTCTGAGCTATATAGTTGTGAATAAAATTCTCTAAAAGTGTCATTGATGTTTTTTGAATCCGTTGTCACTACTTAAGGTGCAGCGTCATCTCTTAAACTGAATTCTCCATTTCAACCATTATGTAAACAAAAGCACATGGCCTGCGATGAATTGATGCATTAAATAAGCAGAGAATTAAATGAGGGGAAGTAGCGGCTAGGGATGGGCGTGAGTAATCGACTCGTAGATGAGAAAAATCGAAAAGAAAAAAAAATCGAAATTATAAATCTTTACGAATTTCTTTTATTATTATTTATTTTTTAGATATCTTTTCACATGTATGTGTAAGATTTTAACTGTTTGTTGGCTACCTTAAACATATATACGTGAATAAACAAAAATAAGTTAAACATTTTATTTTATTTTTATATATTTATATATATTTTTTTAGTTTTTTTCCCTTTTCGAGTATTACACGATTAATCGAGTATATCATGCGATCAATCGATCTGGATTTTTCTTTAAAATGCCCATCCCTAGTAGCGGCTAGCGGGCATGACGGACTGTGACGTTACTGGTTGTCCATAACGATTTGTGTTTTTAATTAATTAATTAAAAGCCTAAAGAAATATGAATTCAAGAAGGTAAAACGAATAGTGAATTAACACATATTTAGTAACCCTTTCACTGCCACACGACAGAAGGTTAACCCTTTACTATCACACAACCGACGGCGATGCTCCATCATTAGCATCATTAGCTCCGCAGCCGCATCTGCGGAGCTAATGATGCTAATGATGGAGCATCGCCGTCGGTTGTGTGATAGTAAAGGGCTTCTGTATTGTCACAGTGAAAGGGTTAACCGGCTGTCGTGTGGCAGTGAAAGGGTTAACAGGCTGAAAAAAAAACAATTAGCGATTGAATAGGCTAAACGGTGTATTCAAATAGCCTAACCAATAAACATAATAAAATGTCTCGGAACATTGGCTTGCAGTTGCATTATTGCAAACTAAAGAAATATGAATTCAAGAAGTTAAAACGAATAACAGGCTGAAAAAAAACAATTAGCCGTAATAGGCTAAACAGTGTAAAAGGCAATACGCCTCGGAACATTGGCTTGCAGTTGCATTATTGCAAATAGCCTAACGCAATAATAATATTAGGCCTGCCGTTCAGGATGTAAAATAAAGTAGCCTAGTGTGGCTTCTAAAACAAGGTCAGAAGGGTGGCCGGGTAGCGCAGCGGACTAAGCGTCTGTCTACCACCGCAGAGACAGTGGGATAGAATCCAGCTGTGGTGCCTCCGGGTTGGCCGACCGTCCATACCGACACAATTGGCAGTGTCAGCGGGTGGGAAGCCGGAGAGGGTGGGTCCTGGTCGTTGTAAAACAGCGACTCCTACAGTTCGGTTCCTACGTCACAGTCCGTCATGCCCGCTAGCCGCTACTAGGGATGGGTTCGGTCGGGGCGCCTGCACAGCGAGGGAAGGATCTGGGGGAGGTAGTGTGACCTTCCACACGTTACACTCTCCCAGTGAGAGTCCACGCTGCCAGGTGAAAAGAAGCGGTGGGCTGGCTACACATACATGTGTCGGAGGAAGCATGTGATAGTCTCCGCCCTCCCAGACCGACGGTAGGGGGTAGAGTGCGCAACGACCAGGAAGGGGATTGGGAATTGGCATAACGACTAAACATTGGGATGGGAGGAAAACGGGAAAAAGGAGGGGGGGGGGGGGGGAATAAAGAGGAGCATCTCTGCCTAGTCTTAAGACTCGTAGAGACGGCTGCAGCCCTAGTCTTAAAGGGGAACTCCACTTTTTTTGGAAATTAGCTTATTTAACATCTTCCCTGGAGTTAGACAAGAAGATGCATACCTTTTTTGTCTCTGTGCGTGCATTTTAGCTTTGGGAATAGACGCTCCGTTAGCATAGCTTAGCTTCATCACTGGAAGTGAGGCAGGACAGTAGCCTTACAGTGCCTTACAGTGTATTGCAAGGTCTGACATTGACCAAACTTGATATGCATGACCTTGGTGGGCTCTAGGTCAACTCCTGAAAAGGGGGTCAATGTCAGACTTTGCAATCAAAAGTTAGGGGGCTAATAACCCTTGCCATAATTTCAGTGCGCCCCCTAACTTTTGATTGCAAGGTCTGACATTGACCCCCTTTTCAGGAGTTGACCTAGAGCCCACCAAGGTCATGCATATCAAGTTTGGTCAATGTCAGACCTTGCAATACACTGTAAGGCACTGTAAGGCTACTGTCCTGCCTCACTTCCAGTGATGAAGCTAAGCTATGCTAACGGAGCGTCTATTCCCAAAGCTAAAATGCACGCACAGAGACAAAAAAGGTATGTGTTGTGAAGGATCAGATTAAACCGAATATATATATTTATTTATGGATATATATTTAATAGTATTTGTATATCGTTTGATATCCCTTGTATATTCCTTGTACATATACACTGAATATCCCTTTAGTCTACTAACAGCCCATAATAGTTTCATTCTCTCATTGGACAAGAACTTGGCGCCAGCAGCCAAGCCCCTTGGTTCAAGTTCAATCGTGCCGACGAACATGTCGTTACTAGCCCGGTTCCGCGTAGGAATACGTCTGGCGAAATACGAATGGTACTATTTGTTCACAGCGCATATATATATGGCGCAAGTAAAGTAGAACTTTCTTTTTAGTCCCTTAGCCCTTAGTTCTTTACCCTCCAACCTAGTGGCAAGACGTTAAGCCTCACCCACGATACACGTGTGGTGCAGTATGGTCAACTTGGCCTCAGAATGGCATTGAGACATCGTGTGGATTAATAGTTGAATTGTCATAGTTTGGCACTATACCGTCGAGTGGGACGTATTTCTATTAAGTTAATAATAGTCTATTATGTATGGTGCATCGTTCGGTTAGAGTTATACAGTGAGTAGTACCCCCATCGTTTCCTCGCGTTATCTAGAGTCTTAACCAGGCTGGGCAGACCACGTGTGGTGCTTTCATCCGAGGAGTTCTGGGCTAGGACGAGTGGACCTGCACATTGGATTACCTTACCCGGACGACGGCGAGCCCTACACGGCTTGGATTATCTACTTGCTTTGGGTGCTTTGATTTATGCCATGGATAACAGCCAACACTGGTGAGTGTTGGAACTACCCCCCGAGAGGAGTCCAGGTGAGACAGCGCTCTACCCCGAGTGAGGTCGCCTCACGTCTCTTCGTTGTGGACCGGCAGCTACCGTCTACAAGAGGGCCCAACTGTATTCATCTGTGGACCAAGGTTCTGTGGGCACCGTGTTCAGCACTCTGAATTCTCCCAAGAAATCGTTGGCCAGATGGGATATCGCCGGCGGCTCTCCTAACCCCCCCCCCCTACTGACTTACAACCAGCAGGACCCCCCTTTAGTATATCCAGCTATAATCATTAAGTACCATCGCTATAGTTCCCTAAAGAACCAGGTTGTATACTTGCTTCCTGCGTAACCAGAGATTGGACATTCAATGTTGATTTGCCTACGAATACTCATTTGCCTTACAAGTGCATTCAAATCATAAATGTCATTAAGTGAACGTTGTATATACCCTTTGCTATATATTAAATATTCGACTTATACATTTGTGTGGACTTGGTTTCATGGTGGGAAAGTGTTCATCATATCTATATCATGTACTGTGTGGCCAGTAGTTAAAGTACATAACGCGGTAGTGGTTTAATGATACCATACTTATCAATACAGTCAGGGAATTGTACCCCTCAGTTACAATTGGTCCTTCGAGCCGGAGGGTAACTAGTGTAATATTAATATAGTGTTATTAATATTGAAATGGCCTATGATGAACACTCCACGAAACGGTCCTCCTAACGTAGAACGCCCGCGGCGCAGACGACAGACACCTCAGTACTTAGAGGATTACGCTGTCAGTCAACTACCTAGCCTTCGACAAACGGTAAACGCAGTAAAAGTAGAAAGTAAAATTATGTCTGACCTTAACGACCAGGTTACCCCGACCACAGAGGCCCTAGTGGGTTCTAATGTAACTGACCAAGCTCACGGTGGGGACCAGGAGGGAGCTGACATGCCTTTACCCCCCGCCAATACCGAAGAAGTAGTCCCCGACCAGCCCCGGGAGGAAGACAACCCTACAGAGAGAGAACTCTGCACGGAACAAGATGAGGAGAGCGCCGAGGAGATAGAGCTCCAGGACTCCCCAACGAGTACAGCCAGGAGCGGCTCACCTCTACAACCGTCTTCCCCCAGCGAAGCGGAGAGGATGCTATCACAGGCGTTCCTCGTCAGCCTGACAGCCTCTACCGAACGCGATCGACTCCAGGGTGAACGCGAACGACTTCAGGGTGAACGCGATCGACTCCAGACGCAGCAACGGAGCGAAGAAGAGCGCATACGCCTGGAGATGAGACGCCTTCAGACGGAAGAGAATATGGCCAGAGACCGAGCAGACACCCAGCGCGCCGCTGACGGTGCCCAAAGAGAGGCAGAGCGCGACCTCGCTCTCATCCAGCGCGAAACCGAGCACGACAGACTACAGGGCGAGCGCGACAGACTACAAGCGCAGCTAATGGAGCAGCTGATCACCAAGGCAACACCCTCTCCCTCCGCCAGGGGTTCAAGGAACTCGTCGAGACAACAGTCAAGGGCAGCATCCCCTAACCGAGCAAGCGACCCTGAACTTGACCAACAGACCAAGCCTATACCCCCCGCAGACCCCCTTCCCCGACCGGTCCAAGCGAGACCCAGCTACAAGGAAGGAGCGGCATACACTGCGGAGAAGCTAAATAAACGACTACAGGATCTAGAGGACCTGATAGAAGAAGAAGAGGGAGAGGAAGAGAACCAAGCCCGACGACAGCACAGTACTCCACCGGACCAGGAGGTCCAGTACAGCCCAGGCTATACCCCCGCGGCGCTGCGCTACAGACCCCCGACTCTATTCACGGGTGAGCATGACGCACGACCAGCCCCGAGGAATAGCACCTGGACCAGCGGGCCATGGTACCCTGCCGGTACCAGCCCACAGAGAGGCGCAAGAGGAGACTCGCCTAGGAGGCCTCTCCCCCAACGCTCGCCGATGTATCAGCCATCCACGGCGTCATACATTGGCACACCGACGTTTCCAGACTTCACCTATGAGAATCGAGCACAGTACACGGAGCTCCGGATGTGCTTAGAGACAATGATGGTGGATGTCGCTGATGAACGCCACAAGTATGCAATATTACTGAAGCACCTGAAAGTACCCCGAGCGCACAATATAGCGCTAGCCTATGCCACCTCTACGACCCCATACACCGCGGCTCTAGCAGCGCTGGACCAGAGATATGGACGTATATGGGATTACGTAATCCAAGAGATAAGGCATATTGACCGCCTACCCCCAGCAACAGACAATCGCTCATTAGACGACCTGTCTATAAAAGTGCAGTCCCTGGTAGGGATGCTGGGAGCGCAACGAGAAAAGGGTATGCACGAGCTATACGCCAACTCTAACGTCGAGAGGATTTTAGAGAAGCTGCCACCCGCCAGACAAGAGCGCTTCAGGCGGCAGAGAGACCACCGTGATCCTAACGGTCCCGAACCATCCCTCCTCGATCTAGCCGACTTCCTGGCGAGAGAAGTCAGCAGCCTACGACTGGATACGTTCGTGCGGAGCACACCAAGCTCCAGAGAGGGACCCAGGAGAATAAACGATGGAAGAAGATCGGTGACTGTCATGCACCAATCAGAATCAGTACCGAGCAGTAAGAACCACAGTACCCCCTCGAGAAAAGAGAAGTGGAAGATGGTGTGCCCGTACTGCGAGAAGGAACACTGGCTGTCACAATGTGACCTGTTCACAAAGATGAATGCAGAAGAAGTGAGTCAATGGATAAAGTCCAACAGGCGCTGTTACCGATGTGCGCGCAGTCACATGGCAGCCGAGTGCCGCCTAAAGAAGAGGTGCAGTCGGTGTGACGGAGCCCACCTAGATGTCCTACATGACAGTAACAGAAGAAAGCCTGCACCTGCACCATCGAGCAGCACAAAGGCAAGTGTCATGTACATTGACCCCGCCAGCAGCAGCGGCGCCCAAGTGCTCTTAAAGGTAGTCCGTGTAACATTGAGCTACCAAGATAAAGTCATGGACACTTACGCCGTCCTTGATGACGGGTCAGAGAAGACCCTTCTGCTCGCGTCCGCTGCGGCCCAGCTGGGACTGCGGGGGAGCGAGAACCAAATGACGATTCGGACAATAAGAAGAGATTTAAAGACGATAAAAGGCGAGAATGTCTCCTTCACTATCGCAGCAAGCGGGCAGCCAGAGCGACGGTATAGGATTACAGATGCTTTCACCAGCCAAGAAATAGGACTATCACAGTACACCTACCCCATCGCCAAACTGATGGATAAATATGTGCACCTGCGTCAACTACCTATCCCGCTCATAGACGGCGCCACCCCGACCCTGCTGATAGGCTCCGACCATGCAGACCTCATAGTCCCGATAGACCGGGTCCATACAGGACCCAGAGGCTGTCCTGCAGCAGTCGAGACCCGCCTAGGATGGACATTACAAGGCCCCCTCGCTAAATCTCTTAACCGAACAGCAGCCACTAGCTGCCTCCACTCCAGAGTGACAGAAGAAGACACCACTCTCCTGCAGCATGTCGAGAGGCTATGGACACTAGAGACAATGCCCTTTAAGAACGAAAAGAAAGACATTCGTTCTAAAGAAGACATTTACGCCATAAACCTCCTCGAGCAGGGGACAAAGAGAGTCACAGTCAGCGGAGTGATGAGATACGCAACTCCACTCCTGAGGCGAGAGGGAATGCCCACCTTTCACGCAAAGAAAGACGCTACGGAGCGGTATCTATTGAACACAGAGCGGCGCCTAGCCAAAGACCCCGCTCAAGAGAGTGTGTACCGCGCTGAGATTGAGAAGCTAATCACAGCGGGACACGTGACAAAGATTGACATTAAAGAGGCCGATCAGACGACCGAATCATGGTACGTGCCGCACCACAAGGTCCACCACAACGGCAAGGATCGCATTGTGTTTAACTGCAGCTACCAGATCGGATCCCAAAATCTGAATAAAGAGCTCTTGCCCGGCCCCACACTCGGCCCCTCTCTACTAGGCGTGCTACTACGCTTCCGCCAGGACAAGGTGGCTATCAGCGGGGATATCAAAGGGATGTTCCTGCAGGTGAGACTAGTGGAGGAGGATAAGCCCCTGCTGCGGTTCCTATGGAGAGAGAGGATCGGAGATGAGCACCCAGCCATCTACCAGTGGGAAGTCCTCCCCTTCGGAACCACATGCAGCCCGTGCTGTGCTACATTTGCACTACAGAAACACGTCGCAGAGGACCCAGCAGCAGATGAAGAGGTCCGACACAGTGTGAAGAACAGTTTCTACGTGGACAACTGTTTACAAAGCGTTTCGACTCAAGAAGAAGCCGAGGCTCTCCTACTCAAGCTACGCGCCTCCCTGATCAAAGGCGGCTTTGATCTCAGGCAGTGGGCCAGCAGCGACCCGCACGTATTGCGCAGCCTCTCCCCCGCGGACAAGGCTGCCAGCAGCGAGACCTGGATGGCGACCATCCCAGGAGAAGCCCAAGAAATGACACTAGGATTAGTCTGGCGCTTCAAAACAGACTCGCTCCACTATAGACACAAACCCCTGACCACGGAGCAGGGAAGGTCGACGGCGATACCGACCACCAGACGGAGTGTGTACAGAACACTCGCCAGACAATATGACCCGTTGGGATGTATTCTACCTTACACCACCAGGGCAAAGATGATTGTACGAGCACTATGGGACAAGGACCAGGGCTGGGACGACCCAATACCCGCACCCCTTGCCTCCACATGGAGAGAGTGGGAGACGGAACTCCGCTCACTCCCAGGCGTCAATATACGCCGCAGCTACTTCCCACCCACAGTGAGGCCAGAGACATGCAAGATGGATCTACACGTCTTCAGCGACGCCTCCGAAGTAGCCTATGGATCAGTGGCCTACTTGCGTGCCCAAGAGAAGGGAGGAGAGATACACACCGCTTTCATCCTGGCTCGCTCAAGAATAGCCCCACGAAAGCAACAATCTATCCCGCGTCTAGAGCTCTGCGCAGCCCTAGCAGGAGCGCATCTAGCCACGTTAATCCAACGTGAACTCACCATTCCGGTGCACAGAACAATCTTGTGGTCAGATTCCACGACAGTACTCACATGGATCAAGTCTGATTCATGCAGATACAAAGTCTTCGTGGGAGTCAGAGTCACCGAGATTCAAGAGTTAACAGAAACAGCGAGCTGGCGGTATGTGGACACCAAACACAACCCAGCTGACGTCATCACCCGGGGAATGTCCCTAGATGACCTCACCCGTCACAACATCTACAGTGACGGACCAGAGTTCCTCAAGCTCCCGGAAGAAGAGTGGCCTACGCCCACCCCACGGGAAGCGAGTAAAGAGGAGGCTGAGAACAAGAAACCTATGTTCTGTGGACTGAGCACAGTCGCCTCCACAGACCCCAACATAGATGATTGCATTACCCTACAGAGTGCGCAGCTAAAGACATTCCTGTGGCACCACCCAGAGATTCAGCCCACTGCCGACATTTCAGCAGCTGACTACGAAGAAGCAGAACTTCTTCTACTACAACGAGCCCAGAGAGACTCGTTCCCCGACGAGCTAGACTGTCTACAGGGAGGAAAGCCCGTCCCATCAGACAGCAGATTGCTCCACCTGGCACCCGAGAGCGACACCCATAATCTCATCAGAGTGGGTGGTGGTCTGCGGAGGGCCCCCAATCTACCGGATGACGTTAAGTACCCGATAGTCTTGAACAGCCGACACAAGGTCACAGAGCTGATCATAAAGAAATACGACGAGGATGTGCATCACGCAGGAGCAGAGAGAGTCTTCGCGGAGATCAGACGTCGCTATTGGATACTTCAAGGGAGAGAAGCAGTGCGACGCTTCCAGCGAACCTGTCTAGACTGCCGAAAGTGGCGCGCGCAGCCCAGCATACCCCGGATGGCTGACCTACCCCCCTGTCGCCTCCGACTCGGCGACAAGCCATTCCACTCCACAGGCATGGACTGTTTTGGCCCGTTGTATATAAAGAAAGGAAGAGGAACCGAGAAGCGGTGGGGTATTGTATTCAAATGCATGACCACCAGAGCGATACATATCGAACTCCTTCCAACCATGAGCACAGACTCATTCCTTATGGCCTTCCGAAGATTCACATCACGGAAAGGAAAACCGTCTACGTTGTTGTCTGATCACGGGACAAACTTCAAAGGCGGAGAAAGAGAGCTGAGAGAGAGCTTCCAAGCTATGGGCCCAGAACTTAAGACCCACCTCGCTCCATCCCAGATTGACTTCCAGTTTAATCCCCCGAACGCACCCCACTTCGGTGGAACCTGGGAACGAGAAGTACGTTCTATAAAGACAGCCCTGTACGCCGTGCTTGGGGCCCAGACTGTAGCGGAAGAAGTCCTAATGACAGTCCTCACGGAGATCGAGGGAGTATTGAACTCCAAGCCCCTCGGCTACGTCTCCAGTGATATAGCAGATGTCGACCCAGTCACCCCCAACACACTCTTGATGGGGCGGCTGGACCCCGCGCTACCCCAGACAATGTACAGGCCTGAAGAAGCGAACGGCCGAAGAATGTGGAGGTACAGGCAAGTACTGGCCGACAAGTTTTGGAACAGCTTTCTACTCCACTACCTACCGTCTCTACAGACCCGCCAGAAGTGGGTAAAAGAGAGAGACAATTTGACAGAAGGAACAGTCGTCATGATTATCGACCAGTCACTACCCAGAGCTATGTGGCCGGCTGGCCGCGTAAGCAAAGTGATCACCGGTGCCGATGGAAAGGTCCGAGCAGCTGAAGTGCTCGTCCAAGTGCGAACTTACACACGACCCGTGGCGAGGCTAATAGAACTGCCCAGACTCCCAGACACTATCGATGACGACCATGACCCCACGACTTTGTGAGTTGACTGACCCTTACAGCGGACCTTGAGTGGTAGACAGTGCGGTTAATCTGTCTCTGCTTAGCTAATAAGGTGGGACTAATTAGGGGGCGGCTGTTGTGAAGGATCAGATTAAACCGAATATATATATTTATTTATGGATATATATTTAATAGTATTTGTATATCGTTTGATATCCCTTGTATATTCCTTGTACATATACACTGAATATCCCTTTAGTCTACTAACAGCCCATAATAGTTTCATTCTCTCATTGGACAAGAACTTGGCGCCAGCAGCCAAGCCCCTTGGTTCAAGTTCAATCGTGCCGACGAACATGTCGTTACTAGCCCGGTTCCGCGTAGGAATACGTCTGGCGAAATACGAATGGTACTATTTGTTCACAGCGCATATATATATGGCGCAAGTAAAGTAGAACTTTCTTTTTAGTCCCTTAGCCCTTAGTTCTTTACCCTCCAACCTAGTGGCAAGACGTTAAGCCTCACCCACGATACACGTGTGGTGCAGTATGGTCAACTTGGCCTCAGAATGGCATTGAGACATCGTGTGGATTAATAGTTGAATTGTCATAGTTTGGCACTATACCGTCGAGTGGGACGTATTTCTATTAAGTTAATAATAGTCTATTATGTATGGTGCATCGTTCGGTTAGAGTTATACAGTGAGTAGTACCCCCATCGTTTCCTCGCGTTATCTAGAGTCTTAACCAGGCTGGGCAGACCACGTGTGGTGCTTTCATCCGAGGAGTTCTGGGCTAGGACGAGTGGACCTGCACATTGGATTACCTTACCCGGACGACGGCGAGCCCTACACGGCTTGGATTATCTACTTGCTTTGGGTGCTTTGATTTATGCCATGGATAACAGCCAACACTGGTGAGTGTTGGAACTACCCCCCGAGAGGAGTCCAGGTGAGACGGCGCTCTACCCCGAGTGAGGTCGCCTCACGTCTCTTCGTTGTGGACCGGCAGCTACCGTCTACAAGAGGGCCCAACTGTATTCATCTGTGGACCAAGGTTCTGTGGGCACCGTGTTCAGCACTCTGAATTCTCCCAAGAAATCGTTGGCCAGATGGGATATCGCCGGCGGCTCTCCTAACCCCCCCCCCCTACTGACTTACAACCAGCAGGACCCCCCTTTAGTATATCCAGCTATAATCATTAAGTACCATCGCTATAGTTCCCTAAAGAACCAGGTTGTATACTTGCTTCCTGCGTAACCAGAGATTGGACATTCAATGTTGATTTGCCTACGAATACTCATTTGCCTTACAAGTGCATTCAAATCATAAATGGGAAGATGTTAAATAAGCTAATTTCCAAAAAAAGTGGAGTTCCCCTTTAAGACTCGTAGAGACGGCTGCAGCCCTAGTCTTAAGACTCGTAGACACGATGGACGGCTGCAGCCCTAGTCTTAAGACTCGTAGACGACACGATGGACGGCTGCAGCCCTAGTCTTAAGACTCGTAGAGACAACACGATGGATGGCTCCTAGTCTTAAGACTCGTAGACACGATGGACGGCTGCAGCTCTAGTCTTAAGACTCGTAGAGACGACACGATGGATGGCTGCAGCCCTAGTCTTAAGACTCGTAGAGACGACACGATGGATGGCTCCTAGTCTTAAGACTCGTAGAGACGACACGATGGACGGCTCCTAGTCTTAAGACTCGTAGAGACGACACGATGGACGGCTGCAGCCCTAGTCTTAAGACTCGTAGAGACGACACGATGCATGGCTGCAGCCCTAGTCTTTTTTTTTTTATCACATTTTTTTTATTATTATTTACATGAAACAAGACAACACATTAATCACAATCACAATACACAGAACTTCACATGAAAATAACAAAAACAATAATAACAATTTATAAATTATAAAGACAAAAAGAAAAGAAAACAGAGTTCAACCTTTTAAAATTTTTAATTCAAGGGGTACTATCTAATAAATGGCCTTTCCCAGTATCCAGCCCCGATTCCCGGCCGTGTGGCCCTATATTAATAAAACGTACATCTCTAATTCACAACAAGGCCCACTCTTCCAATTCACCTCACAGCATTCACCCTCACCGAGCTGAGTTATCACAAAATGTGCATATCAGTGATGTCAGAGATCTCCCAGCTGCATAACAATGTGGCAGATGCCACCGGGTCACACAGTGGTTGGAGCCCCGCCTCAAAACGGCCTAAGGTCCTGAGGTAGAAAAACGCCACTTTTGAGAACACGACTCGAAAACAGAGCAATGAACCTTCATGAAAAACAAAAACCTACAGAGGTGTTCCATAGACTCACAGGAACCGTGTAAAAGTGACCAAATAGTGAAGAAATAGCTAAATAGCTGCCCCCCAATAAAATCCCCAGTTAAATTCAAGAGGACAACACAAAAGACAAGACAGACAAGACATTTCCTCCTCCCCCTCCCACGAGACCGCCGGACTCCCCCGAACAAGCACCCCAACCCCGCTCAGCCGCACACGGCGGTCCTGACCTTCTCAGCTGTTGCAAACCACAGGTCAATCCCAGCCTGCCCCACCCCAATCACCCGCGCCGTGGATATCTCAAGATAAATCACATCCAACAGTGTTAGGGACCAGTTAATCACTGTGAGCTTCTCAGGCTCCTTCCATCTCAATGCTATTAGCTTCTTCGCTGCTGTGACGCCGGCTAGGACAACCCTTTTTAGTTGTACGGACGCGGGTAGTGTTGTTATATCGTTCAGGAGTAGCGTAACAGCTGTGAATGGGATTGAGGAATACTAACCTGCTTGTGCCCAACAAGTAGTTGCTAGTTATTAAAAATTGGAGAGTCCAGGTGCCATGGGCATTTAACCCCACATGACTTCTGTACATTACGCCATATTTGGATCACGTGAGTTATGATCGGTCCATATCTCAGTCGGCATTTCGAAATAGGGACAGTGGAGTACACTACATCCTGCAATCTTAGCGGTGAGACCGCCGCCGCTTCTAAGGAGCGCCAAGATACAGCCTCTACAGGGTCTAGCCAGCACATCAGAGGTCTCAGTGAAAAGGACCAGAAATAAAGCTTAAAATCAGGGATTGCGAGGCCCCCATCTTGTTTCCTACGTTGAGTAGTAGCTATTTTGATTCTCGGGCGTTTGTTATTCCAGATAAACTTAGATACCATCGATTGTACCTTGCGCCAATGGTCTATTGGAGGGGGCAGGGGGAGCATTGAGCTAACAAAATGTATCCTAGGCAGGACATTCATTTTGATTATGGAAGCCCGGGCTTGTAAGGAGTTAGGAAGGGACGACCATCTGTCTAGATCAGGGGTCAGCAACCTTTTTGACATAGAGTGCCTGTTTGAAATATAGTTGTAACTAGTGTGCCTCAACAATATTCCATGCATCGTACATTTTTTTTCTCTCATAATCAGGTATTTTTAATGATAATTTTTACATTATTACATCATTATTGTTATTGTTATTATTAACAATATTATTATGATGGTTGTATCAACCCTACATCTGAGTTAGGGGGGGGGGAATGCAATGCAGACAAACAGCTGCATACAGTGCGACCATTTCATTCACATTTGCCCATAAATTTTTGGACACATCACACACCATCGGTGTGTGTACTGTACATGTGCTGTCATAGCTCCACCTACAGGCCTAATGGAGAACACCAGGAGAACACCAGGATGTGAATGGAGGGTGAATGTGAGGTAGGGCTGGGCGATATGGCCAAAAACGTTATTGTGATAAAATAATAATAAAAAAATCATATAACTCGATATCGATAATTATCGTCGATATACATTTCTGTCAAGTTTAATTAACTTCTTATGCCCGGCGCGATGGGCTATTAATAGACTCACTTGTTTTGCTCCGGTAGAACGAAGCCGTCACTACAAGACGAGTTGGAGAGCCGTCGCGTGTCGAGCCAACCCTTTGAGAAGCGTTGTGGTCCCGGCTTGAATTCTCCATGAATGTGTCCAAGTCCATAATCCATATAAATCCATTTTGTTATATCCAACACAGTCTGAATGAATGTTTTTTGTGATTATGCCGAGTGATTTCAAACCACCAAAACTGAATGTCTTGTCTCGAGTTGATGTCGTCATCAGTCCGCGCACCTTCTTCTACGCAGTAAAGACGCCCAGTGCATAGATTATTATATTCCACCAGGGGGCAGCCTACCGCCACTGGATCAATGATATCCAAGCTTGGAAAATCGATATATCGAAACTTTGCGACCACGTTTCATGTTTATTTCGAGGAAATAATTTATCGCAATGATTATCGTTATCGTTTTATCGCCCAGCCCTAATGTGAGGTATATCGTGTAAATAAGTTTTGATTGATTGCAAGACTACACTGTAAAAGAAATAATAATTATAAGTTACCAGAACTTAAAAATATTGAGTTCAGTTACTGTGCATTAAGGTTTTCAGTTTTCAATCCATAATAAGTTAACAGAAAAATAAGTACACAACCACATTATTTCAACCTAATAAAACGTTTATTGTCATTGTTTTAAAGGGGAACTATCTTATAAATGACCTTTTCCTGTGTTTAGGGTTATTTTCTAGCTATGTGGACTTATAGTAATAGAATCTATGTCTCTAATTCTCGATTTGGCGCATTCTTCCAATTCTCCCCTCACAATAATGTCCCTCCCTCAAGTGAGTCATCTGAAAATTTGCCTATATGGGACGTCATATGGTGCATTAGCATAATAACACCCGCCCCTCTAGCTGCCCGCCGAGCGAGAGAAGCAGAGAACTGTAAACGCTCTGCGTCTCCCTCTCCCTCTCGAGGAAGTCCACCACCGCGCTGCGCCACAGACAGCTCATGCTCCCGAACCGAGAGAGAGAGAACTGTAAACACTCTGCGTGTCCTCCCGGCTCAAGTCCACCACCGCGCTGCGCCACAGACAGCTCATGCTCCCGAACCGAGAGAGAGAGAACTGTAAACACTCTGCGTGTCCTCCCGGCTCCCTCTCCCGGGAGGACACGCAGAGTGTTTACACTTTTTTTTTTTTCTCTCTCTCTCTCTCTCTCATAGCAGCAGCAAACTAACACAACGTATAGACATAGTCAGTCAGTCAGTCAGTCAGTCAGTCAGTCAGTCAGTCAGTCAGTCAGTCAGTCAGTCAGTCAGTCAGTCAGTCAGTCAGTCAGTCAGTCAGTCAGTCAGTCAGTCAGTCAGTCAGTCAGTCAGTCAGTCAGTCAGTCAGTCAGTCAGTCAGTCAGTCAGTCAGTCAGTCAGTCAGTCAGTCAGTCAGTCAGTCAGTCAGTCAGTCAGTCAGTCAGTCAGTCAGTCAGTCAGTCAGTCAGTCAGTCAGTCAGTCAGTCAGTCAGTCAGTCAGTCAGTCAGTCAGTCAGTCAGTCAGTCAGTCAGTCAGTCAGTCAGTCAGTCAGTCAGTCAGTCAGTCAGTCAGTCAGTCAGTCAGTCAGTCAGTCAGTCAGTCAGTCAGTCAGTCAGTCAGTCAGTCAGTCAGTCAGTCAGTCAGTCAGTCAGTCAGTCAGTCAGTCAGTCAGTCAGTCAGTCAGTCAGTCAGTCAGTCAGTCAGTCAGTCAGTCAGTCAGTCAGTCAGTCAGTCAGTCAGTCAGTCAGTCAGTCAGTCAGTCAGTCAGTCAGTCAGTCAGTCAGTCAGTCAGTCAGTCAGTCAGTCAGTCAGTCAGTCAGTCAGTCAGTCAGTCAGTCAGTCAGTCAGTCAGTCAGTCAGTCAGTCAGTCAGTCAGTCAGTCAGTCAGTCAGTCAGTCAGTCAGTCAGTCAGTCAGTCAGTCAGTCAGTCAGTCAGTCAGTCAGTCAGTCAGTCAGTCAGTCAGTCAGTCAGTCAGTCAGTCAGTCAGTCAGTCAGTCAGTCAGTCAGTCAGTCAGTCAGTCAGTCAGTCAGTCAGTCAGTCAGTCAGTCAGTCAGTCAGTCAGTCAGTCAGTCAGTCAGTCAGTCAGTCAGTCAGTCAGTCAGTCAGT
>NC_140167.1:199417983-199425483 GCF_963971535.1 Notolepis coatsorum | reverse complement strand
GTAGTCAATGAACAACAGTCTCACATAGCCCCCCTTCTGACGGTCAAGGTGCGAGAGGGTGCTGTGCAGTACCTGGGAGACCGCGTCGTCGGTGGACCTGTTTGTCCTGTATGCAAATTGCATAGGGTCCATATCACTGGGGAGGGAGGCACAAATGTGGTCCTTGACCAGCCTCTCGAAACATTTCATGACCACAGAGGTGAGTGCCACCGGTCTGTAGTCATTTGGACATGCTGGGGAGGGTTTCTTCGGCACAGGGATGATGGTAGACATCTTGAAGCAGGCAGGGACCACTAAATCCGCCAGTGATTGATTAAATATGGCGGTGAACACAGGGGCCAGCTGGTTGGCACAGGTCTTGAGTATACGTCCTGTTATGCCATCTGGGCCAGCAGCCTTCCTGGTGTTCACCTGCATAAATGCTCTTCTCACACTGTGTTCCGACAACGAGAGAGCGTCGTCCCCCCCTCGCGGTTGCCCCCCCCCCCTCCACAACAGCCGGCGCGCCAGTGACGTCACTAGCCGGAGAGCCAGCAGCGCCACTGTCTACACCAAACCGAGCGTAGAAGGTGTTGAGCTTGTCCGCGAGGGAGGCGTCGTCGCTCCCCATTGAGGGGGCGCTGACTTTATAGTCAGTTATTGTCTTCAGTCCCTGCCATAATCCTCTTGTGTCGTTTTGTGCCATTTGTGTCTCCAGTTTGTCAGCATATGTCCTCTTAGCAAGTTTGACAGCTTTGCGTAGAGTATAGACTGAAGCCTTATACTCCTCCATGTTTCCTGACTCTCTACCCAGGTTGTAGGCGGTGGTACGAGAGTTCAGAGCTGCTCTAATAGTGCTATCCACCCACGGTTTCTGGTTTGGGAAAATCCGCACCGTTTTCCTGAGGACAATACCATCAGCTATTGTTGTTATGTAGCACACCACTGTGTCTGCTAGTTCACTGACGTCACTGGCGCTTCCTATGAACATATCCCAATCCGTGTCTGCAAGCACGTCCTTGAGCGTGGCCTCTGATTCGTCGGTCCACTTCTTTGTCTCACGTGACACGACGGCGTCACGTGATCTCTGTTGATATGCCGGAAATAGCAAGATGGAGTCATGATCGCTCGAGCTTGTGGACCCCGTTAATGGCGGAGCGGCTACTGCCTTGTAACCCGCTTTGAACGGGGAATAGCAGTGGTCGAGTGTGTTCTTCCCTCTGGTGGAGCAAGCGATGTGCTGAAAAAAGGACGGCATCACTTTCTTCAGGTTGGCCTGGTTGAAATCGCCGGCCACTACCATCGCTGCGTCTGGGTGTTTGATCTGGTGTCTGTTGAGATGATCGTGTAGTTCGCCCAGCGCTTTGCCCGTATTCGCGTGTGGGGGAATATACACGGCAGTCATGACGACTGCTGTGAACTCCCTCGGGAGGTGAAACGGACGACATAGGATAGAAAGATGTTCCAAGTCCGGCGAACACGAGTTTGAGAGGACCTGCACCCCCTCGGGATTAACCCAGGAATTGTTCGTGATGAGGCAGACTCCGCCGCCGATGGTCTTTCCTGAGCCAGCGTTGCGATCTGCACGTAAGACTGTGAAGGCATCCGAGGGAGAGACGCTTTTGTCTGGGGTCGTCGATGTGAGCCATGTCTCTGTGAGACATATAATGTTGATGTCTCTCATCTCCCGTTGGAACCGGACCCTCGCTCTCAGATCATCCATCCTACCCTCCAACGAACGGGCATTCGCCAGAAAGATGGATGGAATTGCTGGGCGGTAAGCAGCTCTTTTTAGCACATGTACTGGGACTGCCCACCAGTTAAGATATTCTGGAAAGATGTGACCCAACAATTATCAAAACTCTTATCTTGGAATATACCTGTACACCCCTCTGTATTACTATTGAATGATGTTTTTGAGTTTGCAGTACATCCACAGCTAAAGAGATTGGTTTTATCGGGTATCACAGTAGCTAAAAAGCTGATCGCATCACGCTGGTTTCAACCGGAAAAAAATTGCTGGAAAGTTTGGTTTCTTACATATCTCGATGTGATTTATCAAGAAATATCTACAGCAAGAATTCTGGGTCTCAATGAATCCAAAATGACAATGTGGTTAGAAGTGGTGGAGAGAATAAAAGCTAGCTTATAATGGTAGTGTCTGGTTAGGAGCGAGGGATAATGGAGGTACTATCCAAAGAGGGGTCCGGGAGGGGGGGGTTCGAGCTGGAGCATATGTGTGTAGGTTTTTAGATAACAGGTATTAGGGGTATATCCTGTATAAGACATTGGTATAAATGGTAATTTCGTTGGATATACACTGTGTATTAATGCTTGTGTATCTTATCGTGTGTTGTCATGTTTGTTTATATGTGTGTTTAAAAAATAATAAAAAAATAAAATACAAAAAAAAAATTCCACTATGGGGATATCAGCTGGTAGTCGCACCGCCTTGGCCAGCTCATTAAGAGGTAGGCAGGCTGATTTGTTCCAGTTAATCTTAAAGCCTGACAATTTACCAAAGTCGTCGATTATTCCCAGTAAATTTGTGGCCGACCGGGAGGGGTCATCCATAAAAATCAGTAGGTCATCCGCATAGAGAGCAATTTTGTGTGGTGTATTATTGACCAGTATGGGAACGATGTCCTCCGATTGCCTAATAAATTGGGCCAATGGTTCGAGGGAAAGCGCGAATAGTCCTGGGCTCAGAGGACAACCCTGTCTAGAAGATCTGGAGACTGGAAAAAGTGTGGAACAGTTTTTGCCTGTCAGTATCATTGCCGACGGCGAGGCATACAGGACTTTAATCATATGAATAAAATTCTTTCCAAGACCCATAACCTCAAGTACCTTCCACAGGTATGACCATTCTAGTCTGTCAAACGCCTTCATGGCATCCAAAGAACTGTGGATGGAGCTGTATTGTCTTTACTGTTATCGACTACATGCAACAGCCTCCTAAGATTATCTGCAGCCAGGCGCCCCGGGATAAAACCAGTCTGATCGCAGTGTACCAATACCGTCATAAATCTCTGCAGGCGGTGGGCCAGCACCTTGGCAAACACTTTTAGATCGGCCCGAGAAGACTCAAGGGCCTATAGCTACCACAATCATTGGGATCTTTATCCTTCTTGAGAAGTAAAGAAATCAATGCCATGTTGACATCCCTTGAGAACTCCCCTTGTTCGATAGCGTAATTGATCATATCGAGCATCAATGGACCCAGTTGGTCCCAGAAAGCTAAATATACCTCGGGTGGAATCCCATCCCAGCCTGGTGCCTTACCCCTCTGCATTTCAGCAATCGTCTCCCTAAGTTCCATAAGAGTGATTGGTTTCCCCAGTTCCTTAGCCTCTTCCTCAGAAATGTGGGGTATCTCAAGCCCGCCAATGAACGATTCAAATTTAGAGTTATCGAAATTAACCTCTGAGCTATATAACTGTGAGTAAAATTCTTTAAAAGTGTCGTTGATCTTTTTTGAGTCAGTAGTGACTGTTCCCTGTCGCGTCTTGATCGAAGGGATATCCGAGAAATGATCATTCGAGCGTATCTTCATTACCAACAGATGGCTAGGCCTGGAACCGTGAAAGTAGTAATTTTGCCTTGTCCTATGTATCAAGAACTCAGACTCAGTTTAAGTATGGAGTTTATTTCTTTCTTGACTATCTTACGTTGTGTGTTTAGTCGTTCACTATAGTTAGTTTGCAAAGATGCGTATAGGTCCGCGTATAATGTTTCCAGTCCTTCTAGTTTTTTTGACCGGGATTTACGCAAATTGGAGGCAAAAAGTGTGACATGACCCCTGATAAATCCTTTCAATGCGTTCCACAGGACTCTAGGGTCTTCGACCGTGCCGACATTGATCTGCAAGAATTCAGCTAGTTTACTACTGAACTCAGTACAGAAATCATCGTTCTTAATAAGGTTGAGTTAAAACGCCACCTGGGAGTTCTCGTGGAGAGCCTGCCAAAGGTTGCCACAAGGAAAATCCCCTTGTGGTCCGAGAGAGCCAGGGGAACCAATGAGACGTCGAAACTATCAAACATATTAGGGGACGCGAATGCATAGTCTATTCTGGCTGACAGGTGAGAGTAATCCTTGAGGGTGGGATTGGATATGCGCCATAGGTCTGCGAGCCCCGTGTCCTGGGCCCACATCCTGAGGGCCTTAGAGGACCGTTTTTGGTCGCTTGTTTCAGAGGACCCGGACCTATCCATCTCCGCATCCCAGCACGCATTAAAATCGCCACCCACAATGAGAGCGTATCCAGTAAGTTCCAACATATTCTTCGTGATTGTATTATAGAACGCTGAATCAAATGTGTTAGGGGCATACAATGCTATTAATGCCATCTTCCTATGAGAGAACTCAACTTTTGCTATAGTAATCCTTCCCTCTGTGTCCGACCACACATCCAGGACTTTGATATCAAGGTTACGTCTTGTAACTATGACGACTCCTTTTGTCTTATCGTCGGCTGAGGATGAGGAGATAATGTGATATTGTCGATTTGCTAGCCTTGACACATCACCCACCAATAAATGCGTCTCACTAAGGAGAGCAATGTCAATATTTCTTCTCTTCAATAACCAAAGGACACTGGCACGCTTGTGTGGGGCGTTAAGACCCCCTGCGTTCCAAATTAAAATATTCAATTTAGCCATGGTCGAACTTGTCTAAATGCGTGGAGAACATACCAGTGCAGCCAGGCTGAGGACAGAGGCGCTGAATCAGGCGGGCCCAGACGGTCAATCCCAAGAGTTCAGAGGAGGAACAATTACAAACATACAGTACAGAAAACACAGAAAAATACCACCCCAGTTACAAGACGACACCCCAGACGACACGATGGATGGCTGCAGCCCTAGTCTTAAGACTCGTAGAGACGACACGATGGATGGCTGCAGCCCTAGTCATAAGACTCGTAGAGACGACACGATGGATGGCTGCAGCTCTAGTCTTAAGACTCGTAGACGACACGATGGATGGCTGCAGCTCTAGTCTTAAGACTCGTAGAGACAACACGATGGACGGCTGCAGCTCTAGTCTTAAGACTCGACTTGCTCGCGCTGCTCCTTCCTCCTCCCAGCGCTGGTGTGTTGGTTAGAGATAGCGGCGAGCGGGGGGGGGGCTCCTTGGAGGAGTGTTTCCTGTGACCCAGGCAGGAAGAACCCGCATTGTTAAAGAGACCACTGAGCAAACACCACTGGGCGAGGAGAACGCTCCTAATCTGAGGGTCTGGAGGCACCCCCCCCCCGCCCTGCTCCCTCTGACTCTCTGTCTCCCTCTCTCTCGCTCTCTCTGTCTCTCCCTTTCCTTCTTTCCCTGCTCCCTCTCTCCCTTTCCATCCTTCCCTGCTCTCTCTCTCCCTTTCCATCCTTCCCTGCGCTCTCTCTCTCTCTTCTGTGTCTCTCTCTCTCTCTCTCTTTCCCTGCTTTGTCTCTCTCCCTTTCCATCCTTCCCTGCTCTCTCTCTCTATCCTTCCCTGTTCTCTCTGTCTCTTCTGTCTCTCTCTCTCCTTCCCTGCTTTTTCTCTCTCCCTCTCTCTCTCTCTCTCTCTCTCTCTCTATATGGGTAACGCATGTATTCCCGGTAACCTGCCCCATTTCTAAGCCATATAACCCAGGACGTTATACGAACAACATTAAAATATTTTCTCATGTCAAGAAAAAGAAAGATTGTTATAGATGCCAAATAATTCACCTTTAAAAAAAAACATCATGTAATGAGGGATGGCGGACCTCTAAAGTTGACCTAAGTTACCGGGAATACCAATTCACTATCTCCTCCAATTTAAGAGAGAATTAAAATGTTTTGGTTGTTTTGTAGGGATATCATCATCATGTAACATAATACCATAGTTCTCCCCGAGTTATCTCAAGAGAATTCAAATTTAGCTGAATCTGAAGGAAAAATCCGGGTATGGGATATGAGTCAACATAGTTCATGGCCTTCAATTGATAACAAACATAAAAGGCTTAATTTTCATGGCAGATGCATGATATGTTTTGGGCATGATCTTGGCACCCCAATGAACAACCAAAATGAGTTTCGTCTTTGGTGGCCAATTATTTTAGGAGATAATTACGTTTCACATATTGATCCCAGGTTACCGCGAATACCTATCCTCACAATTCCAGATAAACACTTAAATCTCCTATTTTACTAAAGATTGGTGAGATTTTATTTTTGGAAATCATAACAGCAACAATAAGGGTTAGGTGTAAACCAGAATTACTAGAATGTTTTGTCTGTTAAAATGAGCAAAAACAAGGAAAGGGTATTCCCAGTAACTTAACAAACAAGTGCAAAAAATACAGTTCTAGAACAAGTATTTAAACATTTTCTATATTCAAGAAAGTGGAAAGGAACATTTTCAATTGTCTGCACACAATCGTTGTTTTGTTATTCCAAGGTGGCATTTGAACAGAATTTTGGAAAAAACAGGTATTCCTGGTCACCTGAGTTAGGGTTCACCACCATGCCCCTAGTCAGTCTACACCACCATGCCCCTAGTCAGTCTACACCACCACCATGCCCATAGTCAGTCTACACCACCACCATGCCCCTAGTCAGTCTACACCAACCTGCGCCTAGTCAGTCTACACCACCACCATGCCCCTAGTCAGTCTACACCAACCTGCGCCTAGTCAGTCTACACCACCACCATGCCCCTAGTCAGTCTACACCACCACCATGCCCCTAGTCAGTATACACCACCATGCCCCTAGTCAGTCTACACCACCATGCCCCTAGTCAGTCTACACCACCATGCCCCTAGTCAGTCTACACCACCATGCCCCTAGTCAGTCTACACCACCACCATGCCCCTAGTCAGTCTACACCACCACCATGCCCCTAGTCAGTCTACACCAACCTGCCCCTAGTCAGTCTACACCAACCTGCCCCTAGTCAGTCTACACCACCACCATGCTCCTAGTCAGTCTACACCACCACCATGCCCCTAGTCAGTCTACACCACCCATGCCCCTAGTCAGTCTACACCACCACCATGCTCCTAGTCAGTCTACACCACCATGCCCCTAGTCAGTCTACACCACCACCATGCTCCTAGTCAGTCTACACCACCACCATGCCCCTAGTCAGTCTACACCACCACCATGTTCCTAGTCAGTCTACACCACCACCATGCCCCTAGTCAGTCTACACCACCATGCCACCATTCTATTATGCTAGCCTACCCCTGATAATATTAATACATTTAATTAATGTGTTAGCTTGTAGCTAACGGCCTGGGCCTTGTGTTGTTAGCTTGTAGCTAACGGCCTGGGCCTCCATGATGTGTTGTTAGCTTGTAGCTAACGGCCTGGGCCTCCATGATGTGTTAGCTTCAATTAATTAATTACCGGAATACATATAAGTTACCGTGAATACCTATATGGTAATAGTATTCCTGGTAACCTCTCCTTTTCACAAGTCACCGGAATACATATCAATATCTAAAGTTACCGTGAATACCTATCAAGTTACGGGAATACCTATTTAGGTAACCAAGAATAC